>NW_008355380.1:2093118-2109301 GCF_000622305.1 Nannospalax galili
AGGATGAGGACCCTCCCTGTCTGGGGGGTGGGGCAGGATGAGGACCCTGCCTGTCTGTGGGGGGGGTAGGATGAGGACCCTCCCTGTCTGGGGGGGCAGGATGAGGACCCTCCCCGTCTGTGTCCGGGGCAGAGGGATGTACAGGTTAATGAATGATTAAGTTTCAGTTTCTTTAAACGTTCTGTTGGGCTGATTTTATGCCATTTTACGAACCCCAAGAAGAGGACAGTTATGCAGGGCAGAGACGTAAACTCCAACTAACGGTTTGGAAATGTGTGCCTTCTCCGGGGTTAATTTCCATGGAGACCCAGCTGTAAATGTGTTCTCTTTTGGTGGAAGCTGAATTTGTTTTAGATAGTTTGTAAGTACGGGCTGTGCTCCTCTGAGGACTGGACGGAGATTTATTTCTCTGCAAACCATGTGAACCACCACACGTCTCAACGTCTCGCTCAGAGGGGAGAGGGATGAGGGCTCCCCCCCTCACCTTGGGGTCTGCTTTGCAAGAGTCAGTCCTGCGCCTCTTTCCTGTGTGACCAGCTTTGCTCTGGGCTATGCAGAGGCCTGCGTGCTCCATCCAGCAAACGAGCCTAGGCAGGCTGGGAAAGTGGTTCCCTCCTCCACGCCATACTCCATCTCAGGAGTGGAAGCATCCCACTTAGTCACCAGAAGAAGATAAATTGCAGCCTGTGGCTTCTACCCTGAGCAATATTTCAATAGACGTTTCTTTCTAATGCATTTTCTTTATTTTTACAACTGTTCCCTACTCTGAAATATTCTTCAGTGTCAGCAAGGAGGTAAATAGCCCTTGCCTTTTTAAGAGATGAAAAAAACCCACATAATTCAGTCATGAGAAGAAAGTTAAAGACCTGCTTAATGGACAAGAGTTGGAGAAGTTCACGGTGCTAGACAGGCAGAAGAAGGTCCCAGAGTCTGGGAAGGGGCCGCTGGAAAAACTGCCCAAGTTCAAGGCTGTCTCCCTGGTGTGAGCCAGAGGACCCTGGGGAGTTTGACAGTTCCTTCAATTAACAACAGTCAGTGAGTCCAAATCCCCCAGTCTCACATGTTATTAATTGCTGTACAGCTCCTGAGGAGGCACCTGAAAGGGGCGGGGTGGGGTGCGCACACCTCCACACCCAGTGACCTTAGGACTCATGGTGCAGATAAAAATGGATAGGAATACAGGGACAGAGGGACATTCGGCCCATGACAGTGGCAGCTTCCAATGTTACTTTGTCAGGGAATGGATTGTTCCATAAATGGTCCTGTGTCTGCCAGTTGGGTAAATAAAAAGTTGGATCCCAGTCCTCACAGCACACACCAGAAAGCATGTGTTAAAGGTCTTAACTAAAAAATAAATAAATAAGCCAGCCATGGTGACTCATGCCTTTAATCCCAGCACTTGGGAGGCAGAGGCAGGCGGATCTCTGTGAGTTCAAGGCCAGCCTGGTCTACATAGTGACTTCCAGGCCAGCCGGGGCTACGGGGAGACCTTGTCTCAAAAAAAGACAAAAATAAAATAAAATAAAGAAAATAAAAATAAATAAATCAAGGGGCTGGAGGGATGGCTCAGCAGTTAAGAGCACTGGCTTCTCTTCAAGAGAACCTAAGCCCAGTCCCCACCACACATATTGGGTGAGTCACAACTGCCTGCAACTCCACTTTAGGGGGTCTGACGCCCTCAGGATCTCCTCAGGTACCCATACTCATGTGCACATACACAAATACGAGAGAGAGAGAGAGAGAGAGAGAGAGAGAGAGAGAGAGAATTAAAAATAGAATAAATATTTTAAAATAATACAAACAAAACCAGGATTATTCCATCCTAATCTGGATCCAAAGGTAAACTCACTGATAACATCTGAAATCCAAGTAACGAGGTATTGAGAATTCCAATGATAACGTCCAAATATTTACAGCAAAAAGTATCATAAAATAATTTGAATGCTCCATGACGAACTAAGAGAAGAAATGTGTTTGTGTTGTAGGAAGAGGGGATAATCTGAATAGGAAAAGAGTTCTTAAAAGGGGAACCCCAGGCTGGCCTCAAACCTGATCCTCCTGCCTCTGCCTCTTCAGCATATCCTACTGGCATGTGCCACCAGGACTCTGAAGTGAACATTTGCAATTGCCCTGTTCTGGCTTTTTTCTGGCTCCCTGTCTAGAACTTGGAATGCTAACTACTCTTGCCTTTACTTCTCCTTCACATCTCCCAGGCACCAGTCAAGGACTTTCTTTTCTCCCTACAGATAAGAGTTATGCAATTTGGAATCTTTTAGATAGACCCACTGAAGGGGTACCCCAATTGCCTTACCCTGTGTCCCTGTTCAGCATGGAAGAAGCCAGAGCAGTCTGCGTCCTGATTCCCTATTGGCAATTTAAGTAACCTCTTCAGAGGATGGTATGGTACGACTAGAAGGTGGAGGCTGGAGAGATGGCTCAGCAGTTAAGAACACTGGTTGTTCTTACAGAAGACCCGGGTTCGAATCCCAGCACCGACATGGCAGCTCACAACTGTCCGTAACTCCAGTTCCAGGTGATCTGACAGCCTCTTCTGGCAATACACGCATACACATAAAATAAAAATAATAAATAAAATATTTTTTTAAAAGAATAGGAAGCAGGAACTGGCTAGGCAGTTAGGGTAAAAAGACCCAAAAGAAAAGTAGCTGGTTTCTTGGCTAAAAGTCAAAATGTCCTTGGGCCTCTTAGCAACGTACTCTGTTCCAAAGGCCAAAAATGTCAAAAGTATTTGGGAGCTTGTACCTAATCCTTAAAAGACTTTAGGGTTACCTTTCAGAGGGGGGAATATTAGAGTAGCCAAAAGCCCATAAAAGAAAGAAAGAAGAGAGGAGAGAGAGAGAGAGAGAGAGAGAGAGAGAGAGAGAGAAAGAAAGAATACACGAAATTGTCAGAAAAAAAGTGGTGGGGAGATATGGGAGGTGTTGGAGGGGAGGGAGTGGGTGTGGATTTGATCAAAACACCTTTATATGCATGTATGAAATTCTCAATAAAGTTTTTTTTTAAGTTAAAAAAAGGAATAGAGAAGAAAAAATTTAATAGAAACCTTTACAGAAAAATAGGCACCTTCACGTGTCCACTTTGACGCTGGTTTAAGAGCACCAGTGACTATTTCTCAGCTGACAAGGGGTAACACTCACAGAAACAGGGCTGCAGGAGCCACTGAGATGAACATCATCTCAGTTGCTGGTCATGGGGAGCATTCCCAAAGGGCATTTCTCGAGACATTGACTCAAACGTAAACATTAAGCACCTAGGATTCATAAGGGAGGAAAGCAGCTCTCTGTAGTTGTGTGTGTTCTTATTCCTCTCTGACAGGAAGCAGGGTTGGGGAGGAGGGCTTTGTCTGTGCTCATGGTTTGAAGGATTCAGTCCGTAACAGTGGAGAAGGCGTGGTGCCATGCAGCTCCATAGCCGTGGGAATGGCTTACTTGCATCTCAGCAGACCAAAGGATAGACACGGGACACAGGAGGCAGGGCTGGGCTATACGCTCAAGATCCCCACCACCTTGAACTCTACTTCCTCTGGCTAGCTTCTAGCTCTCAGAAGTTCCACAAGTCCCTAAAACAGCAGCTCCAAGGGAGTCCCAAGTGGTCAAATACATGGCTGTGGGGGACAGTTTACATATTCTCTTTGGCTTTTTTAAAAAATATTTATTATTTTTATTTTATGTGTGTGAGTGTATTGCCTGCATGTATGTAAGTGCACCCATGTGGTACAATGTCTGTGGAGGTCAGAAGAGGGCATCAGATTCCCCTGGAACCGGAGTTACGGATGCTTGTGAACCACCTTGTGGGTGCTGGGAATTGAACTTGGGTCCTCTGCCAGAGCAGCCAGTTCTCTTAACTGCTGAGCCACCTCTCCAGCCCCCACTTTGACTTTTAACTCTTAGAAGATTTGTGATTTTGTGATGAGTCTTTCCCATCAGTAGAGATCGATCTCTCAGGTTCTAAAATGAGAGAAAACAGAACTTTTAATATTTTACCATTCATTCTTAGTACTTTGTTAATAGATCTGTCATTTCAGAGGCTCTAGAAAACTTGGCTAAAATCTAGGAGAACAGATCTTCCAGGCTCAACAATATGGCACAATATGGTAGGGGAGGCATGGTGGCAGGAATGTGAGGCAGCTGGCCACACTGCATCTCCAGTCAGGAAGCAGAGAGAGACAGATGCTGGTGCCCAACCTTTCCACCTTTGCATTCAGTCCAGACCCCTAACCCGTGAGATGGTGCCTCCCAACTTTAAGCTGGGCCTTCCTACCTTAGTCAAAATTCCTAGAAACACCTTCATAGGAGTATCCAAATGTTTGTCTCCTAGGTGATTCGAGATCCCATCAAGCTGACAAGATATTAGTCATCATACCAGAGTACTCATTCAAATCCAGAACCCTGGATACCTGAACCCTGAATCCTTCCGTATTTAAAGTGGGGTCTGTACCCCTCAGGATAGCACCATCCAGGAGCTTCTGAGAGACACACAGGCCCCGGTGTACCAGACCTCCTGATTGCATTCCCACGGGCTCCTGATGATTCCTGTGCCTGCTCAAATTCAGGAAGCCCAGCCGCTGTCCTCCAGCAGAACCTGCTTTCTGCAGGAAGGGCTTGTGCAAATAGCAGGCTGCCATGCACACTCCCTGCACAGAGTCCAAGTATGTGGAGACTAACCATGTGTCTCAACTGGCAGTTCATAGACAGGGCCTGTGCCCACAGATGCCCAGCTTTGCCTGCTTCTCAGCGTTCTCTCTGGTCCTGCACCTCAGCCCAATTGCCGGCTCCCGTCAGCCTCCCCATTCGCATGCAATCTGGTTCTCCGTCACATCATAACCTAGAAATACATGCTTCTGACTGCTGCCTCATAAGGAGAGGCTGGCTGAGACCGCAGCAGGAGGATGCTAGCAGTGGAGTGTACAGCAAGTCAATGGGAATACTCAGCAGCATGTGGCTTACTCGTAGCTGTGACCCACCCAGTATGCCAGTGGTTTGCATATGTGCACACTGGTTCCCGCTAAGGAAAAAGACACCAGCAGTCCAGAGACCCTAGGCAGCAGGACGTCTCTCCCAGTGGAGTCTTGGGAGAGACACAGTCCTTCCATCTGTAACTATTACCAGGCCTGTGTAAAGGACAGCCAGGGACTCTCTTTGAGGCGGTGCATCTGGGAACTTACTGGATACTGGCCGTGCAGTGTCTCTTCCCAGCAGGAACCCAAACCCCATGTTCCAGAAGCAAAACGAATTTCAGCAAAGTGAGATGACTTGTACAAAAACGTTTGGACTCCAGGAGTGACATGAGAGGGGTAGGGCTTCCTCCAGAAACTTGTGATTGAAGACACCAGTCCAGGACCAGGTTTCTGAAGTCAGCGTCTTAGGTCCACTATGTGTGGACATGTCTGTTTTGTCTGAGACTTTATGGAACATGGCGATGAGCCTCTGTTCTGAGTGTAGAACTAGAGGGAAATGACAGGAGACTGAATACTGTATTGCAAGGATCTCCCTGATGGTGAAGAGCCCAGGACATGGTCTGCGACCACCACCCAGCATCTACAGGAAGGCCATGTCTATAGTGAGCACAGCAAATAGACACCAGACAGAGCCCTGGGCTCCAGCAGGTCACCAACGTGGCAATTAGGAGGGTCAGGAAGAACTGCACTCCATTCCCTCATGGGGTCACCAAGCCCTGGGATACCAGATTTGCAGCCGTAGCTACCACAGTCAAGGGCTTTAGAACAGAGACTGCTGGCCATGGCCGGGTCAAAATCAAAACTGATATTCCTCGTTTTGTTTTGTTTTGTTTTGTTTTGTTTTTTGAGACAGTCTTGTTGTGTAGCCTAAGCCAGGCGAGAACTCACTCTGTAGACCAGTTTGGCCTTACACTCTAGGTGCCCCTCTAGCCTCAGGCACCCAAGAGCTGGGATAATATAAAGACACGCTGCACCGCTCCCGGCTCAGAATTGGTCTTGAGTCCGTAGTGTGCATGGAAGGTCTTCCCAGGTCGGCTTTTGTTGTCATTCCTATTGAGGCCCCTTGGTGTAGATGGACAGAGGAACCGTCAGCTGACACCCCTTTCCCATGTGTGCCAAAGGGAACATGACACAGAAGGGAACATGACATAAACCTCTTTCAAAATCTTTTGACAAGCCAAAAGTTTGCATAACTTGACAAGATACATGCCGGGGAAAATGGACATGGTTAGGTAAGAATTTTAATAAAATCTGGAGCTGGCCTAGATTTCCACACTTCTGGGTCCTCAAGGCTCTCAGTGTGTGAGGAATGTGAGCTCAGCTGGTGAATTCAGCCCTGCTTTCTCCAGGAATAAACACCTTTTATAGCCTTTACTTTAAGCTCCTTAAAAGTGCCATCTCTCTCGGTGCTGGAGAGATGGCTCAGTGGTTAAGAGCACTGACTGCTCTTGCAGAAGACCCAGGTTTGATTCTTAGCATCCACATGGCGGCTACAAATTGTCCTTAACTCCAGTTCCAGGGGATGACTGCTAAGATAGAGAGTGTGAGTGACCACGTGGCTCCCTGCATAGAAAGTGCTTTCCACACCTGCCCTGGGCCAGGGGACCACAGAACCACAGGGCACCACAGAGGGCAGAGATGTCTAGCTGCTTCTCCCATGCAGCCTTTGGTGAGCTGTGACCATGAGACCCTGCTCACTAAAGACACAGGCAAGAATTGGACCCTCTGTGGACATACCCTGACAGGATCAGCACTAGGCCTGTCACACACACACACACACACACACACACACACACACACACACACACCCGCCATCATCTTAAGTGTCTCCTCTCCATTAGCATGTGAAAACAGAACCCAGATATGACAAAGATTTTTGTTCTGAGATTGAGGAGTCATTTCTCCTCCTAAGTGAGAGTCATGTTCCCCTAGGACAGTCCGTCGGAGTGTGGACAACCTCACTAACTGTTCCCTATGGTGCAACACGTTGGTGATTTGAGTAGCACCGTCAGAACGTAAACATGTTCCCTTTCTGGAGGTATGGGATAGTGAGGGTTTGGGACAGCTGTGAGTTCTCATTGTCACATACCTCACACTGCAAGCATCTAGGACTGATCAACCCAGTCTGCTTATTTCTCAGAAGCTCCTTTCCTGGCTGCAGGTGAGGGCCGCCAGAAGGCAGGGCAAATAGGACAGTTCCCAGGCTGTACAAATGAGCCCATCAAATAGCGCAGGCAGATAGTGCCAGGCAGTCGCCCTGTCTGTGAGCGGAATCTGTGCTGATGGAGCCAGAAGGGAGCTCAGTGGTTGATCCATAAGGAAGCAAAACTCTCCTCTTGAGGAGTCTGGGGGTGCCCTTGACCTGTGTCAGGCTGTGCCTTTGACAAAGCCTAAGAATCCTTCACAGAGCAGAGCGTCAGCCCTACAGCCAGCTCTTCTAGACAGACTTTACAGTGATGCATCCCAGAGTCACAGCACGTGGGGAAAGAAGGTCCCCTTGGCCAGAGGTGACACTGAAAGAGACAGAGGAAAAAGTTCAGGATGGGATCTCAGGGGACATCAAGGCTTCATCAGGAGCAGCCATCTGTGTGTGCACGAGGTGTTTCCAAGGAAGATGGGATTGGAACAAAGGTCACAGAACAAGACCAGGCAAGCTCTGTACACTCCCCACACGGCTCCTCAGCCGAGCAACCTGTGTTCCAGGGACAGCTGATCCGCCCCACTTAGACAACTGAAGATGTGTCTGGCAAACGGAGACTGTAGGCACAGATGGTTGTTGTCTTGACTGGTGTTGGTTCTGTTCCGGATATTCTTTGAATTTCCCTCCCCCGGTTGATAGAGCTGTGCCAGGCCACGTAATCACCCTAGGAGCCACCTGGGAATGTGGTTCAGCAAGTGGTCAGGGGAGTTTTCAAAATGGCAGCGCTTGTTACCTGTGGATAGGGGACCATCCGCATCAAACCACATGCCCATTCTCCTGGCGTGAGCCACAGCGGGGGAGAAACTGGGGATCTAAAAAGGAGGTGTCACCTGCCAGTGCGACCACAGGAGAGCCTCAGGAGGCAAACAGGTACCTTGTAGAGGCAGTCTGCAAGAAAACACGATCTTAGACACAATTATAAGACTAAATTTTCCCTGAATGTGCTGGAATCGGACACATTTCAGGACATGTTCAGAAGGACAGCCCTGCCAGCCCTCACTTACAGCCTGTGGCTGGACTGAGCACCCCCAGGGTCACATCTTACCCAAACTCCTGACCTGCATGACCATGGGGTGGCAAATATGCCAGCATTAAGCTCTGTGCTCCTGGTGCCTCTTCTACAGCAGAGGCAGAGAACTCACAGTTGGCTGTTTGAGGTCCATTTCATCTCCCCAGGAGGGAACAGCTCTGGAGACTCTTAGCAAGTGGAATTCAGGAGATGCTTGAGGGAACTCCACGACAGCACTGTCGGATATGCAGGCTGACTCTCGGCTCTTTAAACATCAAGCATTAAGGAAGGTTCACTGTGCCAAAAACAGACGCCATGATTGCATACAAACCCATATTCACAGCCCATGGCGGCAGGAGGATCAGGGGTTCAAGGCCACCTTGGTCTACGTAATGAGTTCAAGCCGCATGGACTACATGAGATCCCATCTCAAGCAAAACATGAGCAAAAGTTGTTCGCTCTCATCGTCAGCATTAACATACATTAAGGGGAGGCAGGTGTGCTAGACCAGATGACTGGTTCCTCTGGCAATGACAAGAAGAGACTTAAGGGTCTGCCAGAGTCTCTACCACATTCTTTCCTCATTCCTCCATGTTCTACAAAGCAAATATTATTATTTAATTTTGAAGATATAAAGGTGTAAGGTGACCAATGAGATCTGGGAGGATCAGAGAGCTTCCCCAAGTGGTAGCTGAAACCTGGAACCTACCAGAGCTTTCCAAAGCCACAGGAGTCCTGAAACCCTCCAGAGCTTTCCCAAGTCACATATGTAGACCCGGAACCCCGAGAGCTTTACTAAGTCACATGTGAAGACAGAATCCTCCAGAGTTTGCCTAAGTCACATGTGCAGACCTGGGACCCTCCCAGGTCTGTGAGCAGGGTGAACTCAGGTCCCAGAGCCAGCCCCTGAGGAGGTAATAACGATCTCCAAGGCCTTCTTTGTCTACCTCTCCCATTTTCTTCTCCTTCTGCTCTCAGACCTCATCCAGCCACAGCAAAAGCAGCAACTCAGATGTGCTGGGCACTTCCCACATCAGCTCTTCCCTCGGGCTCCTTGGGCCAGGCCACCCTCCAGGGTCTCTCATCACCAGCATGATCTTTCCCTCTCAAGCCCCAGACATTCCTCCTCTGAAATGCTCCTGATGTCTCCAGAACTTGCCACAGTAAGAAGCTCAGAAGTGAGCTTTGCAACAGGGCCATTCTGCCACATTGGCTGAGGACGCATCAGCCTCTAGCTGCACTCCAGCAGATTAAATGAGGAAACAGCCCTTATTTTTACCCTAGACTCCAGCATGTGCTCACCCTGTCCCTGTTGGCTCCACTTCTCTGAGAAGGCTGCGGAGAGGCTCTGTTCACACTTCAACTAAAGCTGTGGTCAGTTCTCACCTCTCTCCACTGCATGAGTTCAAATGAAGGTTCAGCAGGGATAGTCAACGCCTCGTTTACCTTCTGTCTGTGCACTGACCTCCTGGCACCTACTGACAGTCTGCTTTGCAGTGGCGGGAACGAAATCACAAGCAATTCGGGAGGCTGTGGTTATCACAATGCAAAGGAAGGAAGGTGAGGGGCTCTGCTTGGGAGCTGAAGGTCAGTTCAGCAGCCTTGGGAAATAGGAGTGAGGCAGCTATATAACAGCATCGCTAGTCTTCAAGCCTAGTCTTCTACCTGTGGTGCAACTGCATAGCTTTCCCCTCGAGTCTAGGAGGCTCCACATGGCTAGTCCTGGCCGGGAGCTGCCTCTGAGTGTGTCTTCTGGGTGGAGGGCTGCACTCATGGGGCAACATCCTTGCAGGGTCTCCTTGCTCTCTGTTCAGCAGTTGGAGCCAATTCAGTTGCTCCCAAGTTGGGATCCCTCAAAGACTGAAGAGTGTAACTTAGCCACAGCCCCTCAACGAGCACTCTGAGTGAGAGGTACAAGTCTGTGCTAAACAACTGACATTTTAGGATTTCTTGCTACCACAGAATAAGTTAACAATAGACTTCTGTATTATTTTTTGTTGCTGTGATAAAACACCATGACCAAGGGAACTTACAAAAGGAAGAGTTTATTCATTTGTGCTTATGCTTCTGGAGGAATCAGAATTTATCATGGTGGGGAGGCAGGAGGCAGGAGCAGAGACAGAAGAGCTCATATCTTGAAGCAGGTGCAGGAAGCAGAAATTGATTGGAAATCTGGCAAGCCTGAAGAGCTCTCAAAGCCCACTCCCAGTGACACGCTTCCTCCAGCATGTCCACACCGCCTTAAACCGGGAACACAATGTTCAAATACTTGGAGCCTATGGGGACCCTCTCATTCCAACCACCACAAATAGCAATACCAGAATCAGTACCAGAAGTGGGGTGCCATCAGAACGTATTCCAAAAATCTGTGGTATTAGGGAATTAGGAGACAGATGGACCCATGAGGAAATTGATAGTCCAGCTTTCCTGTCACTCCACCCTCAAAACTGGGGAGCAATTAGATAAGCTTCATCATGATGCCTTGGGCAGCACATGCTGGACCTGGTGCTCCGAGAGGAGTTAGGGGATAGCAGGGCAACAGATCTGCTGGTCACTGTTGTCCATGAAAAGAATGGGAGAAAGGAGTCCGGCATCTGGGGCCATCTCATCAAAGGTGGGGCCACCGGCTCTTATTAAAACTTCTGAATAACTCAGGGCATCTCTGTGACAAGTTGTGCCCTCAGTTGTCTTGGGGATAAGAACAATGTTGTGATTCTCCCACCAAAGCTGGATGAGCTCATGTAAGTGGAGAGGTTGAAATGCAAAAGGGACTCCTGGACACTCAGGGTGTAAAGTAGAACAAACTGAGGTCAAAGAAAATAAAAGAATATAACCAGGAAAAACATGTGAGGAGAAAAGAGACTGTGGTGAGGTTTGTCCCCAGAATTTAAAGTCGCTTTGGCATTAATCTATTATTGATCATCACATTATGCCGTGGATTGAAAAGTCCCCTGCAGGCTTGTGTTTGAACACATGAACTGGTATTGTTTTGATAGGTTACGGAACCTTTGGGAAGTGGGACCTAGCTGGAGGAACTGGGGGCCAGACTTTGAGGTTTGTGGCCTTGCTGTGTTTCTGCCTCCTAGTCTACTGAGAGGTGAGCAAGGCTTCCATAGCTCTCTGCCACAGCTGAGAACCACTAAAGCCCAGTCTTCCCCGTGGTGAGGGACTGCACCCTTGAGCCATAAGCCACAGTCATCTCCTCCCTTAGAATGATTCTTGTTCACAGTGAAGAGAAAAGGGATAAGTTCATTAACTACTAGTCAAATTAAGATCAAAAGAAAAGTGATTATCTTTTACGAAGAGAAACTGAGGGGTAACTGAGCTTTGGAATTGCCTCGTGGATGTGAAAGGACTAAGGCAGGCATGTTTGGTGTTTTGCTTTAAATTTTGGTCATACATGTAAATTACACCATTTAGCCATTTTTAAACATGCAATTCAGCAGCACCTAGTACACTTATACTGCTGTTATGACTGTTACTACCATCATCTCCAGAACATCTTCATTTTCTGAAGTTCTGCTGCTGTGTTTGGCCATTCCAAGAGTCTCATGGTCATGAATGATGTTTTCTCTGGACACGACAGGAAGCAGAGCTGATGTGGTACCTTACAGGGGTCCTTGTCCCACTGTTATGGTAACGAAGTCGGCTGAACCACAGGATCTTTAGGGGACAGCAGTGGGGCTCACCAGGGTCCCAGTTACCTACTCCAGCTCTGTGCGGCCTTGGGAGGTGCTAGAACATAGAGGAGGTGGAAGGTTCACTGGAGAAGAGGCCTCTTCATGTGGAGTCTTTTCAGGTGATGCTGGGGATGGCCTTTCTGTTGACATAGCTGCCTCTGACTCTGCCGTGCTCTTGTAAGTAACTCCGATAAGCTTACTGGGTCAGCTGGACTTGGATGAGACCTTTCTTTGTTCTGGCAGTGCCCCTCTTTCTGGGTTAGGCAGACATTGCTCACACCTCCCCCCAGGAAGACACACAGCAGGGATGACACAACACTTCTTTGAGGACTGTCATGTGTTCATACACGCTGTGGTGTGGGTTTAGAACGCCCCCACTTCTTAAAGATGATGTTCCATGGTGTGTATGCTCCATTTGTCAGTCTGCTCATCTGTTGATGGATGCTCACACTGCCTCTGCCGTCTGTCTATTGTAAATAACGCTTTACAAACACAGGAGGAATGAGCTTATGTTCCGGCTCCTGCTTAGAACACTTCTCAGTACATACAGAAGTAGACTTCCTGGATCATATCCTAACCCTAAGTTTAGAAGTCTGAGCAGTTACCATTTCCTTCTCCACAGAGGCTGCTCCATTCTGCACTCCCCCACCCCGAGGGTTTGAGGCTCTTACGTTCTGCTCTTTCAACAGTAGCCGTCCTGATGGGTGTGCAGTGGGACTTTCCTGCGTGTGATTTGTTCTTCCCAATGCTCAGCAATGTTAAATGTCTTTCATGTGCCTGTTGGTCATTTCTGGGTTTTTTTGTAGAAATGTCTGTTAAAGCCCTTCTTATTTTGAAACTCAGGTGTTCAATACGTTTCAGGAATTCACATACTCCGCATGGGAACTCTTACCAGACACATGGGCTGCAAACACCTCCCATTCTGGGGAAGCTGAGCCACACTGGTCCCTCTCATCCTGCCTGTTTTCACAGCAGATACCAGCATCCCGACATCACCCGTGGAATGACTTCACCAGAAGCTCATGGTGGATAGAAAGGCTGCGGAACCTCAAGGTGACCTTGATGCCATGTCATTATATAGCAGGAAACGGACACTCTGTCACAGACAAAACTCTGCAGGACGCCAAAGGGGAGACAGAGTCATTTATCCCACAACGACTCTCAGTGCTGCCAAGGACGCCGTCGTAAGAATTAAGCACGCCTGGGTGAGCAGCGATCTGACCAAGCCCCGCACCATCTGTTACGGTGTGGACCCCGGAGGTCTACACTCATCTTATGAAGTCACTATAGCACAGGAGCAGAGCCACGTCCGCCTGTGGTCTGAAGGCAGACTGCCCCGTGGGTACGCTCATCTAGGCCATCACTCAGCTACGAGGACAACTAACTCTCTACAGTGCAGAAATGGGTGCAGAGCTGATGAGCTGATCATGTGATTTGTATTTCCTCAAAAGTAAGTACTGGTGAATCCTGTCCGTCGCCCGCGTTTTTGAGTGTGCTTTAATCCTTAACGATAGCCCATGACAGAACAGCTGGCACGGCCTTGGGAAATGCAAAGAAAGCAGCCTGCCGCCTTTCTGAAATGATCTGTGTCCCATAGAGCCAGAGGTGCATAAACTACAGACTTCAAAGCCGGCGGATTCTCCAACTGACCCGATATTACAAAGTTACAAGAGGACCGTGGAAGAATAAGGTGGGACCAGAGAAGCCGTGTCACCTTCTGTGACATTCTTGGGACAGTAGTCACATGGGGGTCAAAGCAGAAGTGGACACTGGCCACAGTCAAAGATGCTGGTTACTGGGAAGATCCCCCTGGAAGCAACTCTATCACCGGTTTGTTTCTAATTTCCAACGGACACACACATATCTGGCAAGATTTTCTGAAAAGTATCCCCACTTTGAGGGTGAATAATAACTGGAATTTATTCCACTTATAGCCAAGGTACAGAGACATTACTAGAGCGAGTGCCAGTGTCCTGGAACAGTAGACCGGAAGCTCCCAGGGAGCCTCTGGGACTCGTGGGCACCTGTAAAACAGCGTGTCTCCCCTGAGTCCACACAGAGGGGAGGACTTCCCCGACTTCACTCACACAGCCAGCTCCTTGAGCACTGCAGAGCTGCCCCCACGACACACTCTGGACCGGATCCTCCTGGATGAGCACAGCTGTGGGTATCATAGCAGCCAGTGAGGTTGGCAACCGCCTGGAAAAGTCAATCAACTCCACCCAAAGAGGTGATGCTTGAATCACAAAGATAAGACCTCCATCCTGACAGCCCTTCCCTTTATCCCTCCAGCAACGAGGCCAGGTACGGAGCCACCACAAACAAACACTAAACCAAATTCATACAACACGGCAGCTCCCAGACTCCAGGGCCAGATGCTTTGAAATAGCCAGTGTTGTGCCAGCGTCTCTCAGCTAGAAAAGGAGGGTAAGGAGCACAGGAGATGGTGCTGTAGGCAAACACGAACTCACCAAGCCGAAGCCACAGAATGCACCAACCATGCAGGAATCCCTTACGACGTCGCTTCAAGTCTCTGCGTTCTCTTCGCCAGCTCTTGATGACGCACGCAGACACAAAGCCAGAGACAGCAAAACCAGACCGGAAGTTAGAAATCGCCTGAGAAGCCCCAAAGTCCAGCTAGCAGGGAGAGAGTTCTGAGCTTCGTCTTCAGCTGGCCAGGGCTGCTGACCTTGCAGGACGCAGGCATCTTCATCACTGGAGAGCCACAGTGACCATCTAGGCAGGCAAAGAGCCCAGCCATCACCGGGTGAGGGGCAGAGAGCACGGCCCCACACTGAAGAAGTTTCTGTCTAAGCACAAGGTCCTTTTCTCCATCGCTCCGAAAGACCTTCAGGAGATTCTTCAACCATACACGGGTCCTTTTCATGGCCATGCCAGGCAGAGTCCTGCACTGTGCCTGCTCAGTGTGGAGGGCAGCTGTGGCTTGCTGCAAGGGTTCTTACAATCTCCTGGAGACAATAGCTATGACACCTTTTCCTTTTCTTCTCACACTCTGGCCTCAGTCTCAGTTCTCTCTCTCTCTCTCTCTCTCTCTCTCTCTCTCTCTCTCTCTTCTTCCTCTATTGTCCTTCATTCCCTCCCTCCAACAATGTCCCTGTTATTCTATGACCTGAAAGCTGCCTTCATTCTTTTAGAAATAGGATGGTACGTGTTCTAGTTAGCTTCCCTATTGCTGTGACAAAACACTCTGATCAAGCCCAACTTGGGAAGGGAAGGGAAGGGTTTATTTGGCTTACAGCACAGGGTATCATTGCGGGAGCTCGGGGCAGGAACCTGGAGCACAGGTTGTGGAGGAACGCTGCTTACTGGCTTGTTCTCCTGACCCATGTTTAGCCTCCTTTCTTCTACAACACAGGACCACTTGCCCAGGGGTAGCACCACCCACAGTGGGCTGGGTGCTCCTACATCACACAACAATCTCAAGAAAATGCCCCATAGACATGGACACAGGTCAATCCAATGGAGGCAATTTCCCAAATGAGGATCCCTCTACCCAGGTGTATCAAGTTGACACTAAAGCTGTCCAGCGCCAGACATAACTAAACAGTAATTCCTCTTTTGATAATTTGATTTTAAAATTTAGGATTTAAAAATGAAAACTTGCCGGGGGCCCATTTCTTCTTAAAATAACATCTTGTCTTATTATGAAAGTGCCATCGATGTAGAGCTTGGTGGACTAGCCAAGGAAAATAGGGGTTTGAATCCTTTTTTTCTCTCTTCCTGTGTCTATACCAGCTTGTCAGCAGGATGTTTGCTGACAGGTTTTGTGGGGGTGCTGGCAGTCACCCAGTGCAGCCTACAGGCTTTGTCCCCCTGTCACAGATGTTACCGCTATCTATTTTCCTAAGATGGAGACTTCTGCAATGACTCTCAGACAGGGAATGTTTTTTAGCATTTTTGCCTTTTTTTTCTTTAATTATTTATTTATTAACCACATACTTAGAAGAAACATTTCATTACAACAGCATTGACATATTCAATAACAGTTTCCTGAGCTAAGATGCATCTCTTTCAAAATTGGTGGTAAATTTTTAGGTTTACAGTTGAATTATTACAGTTATACAATATTGTACTCAGCATAAACCCTATAAGACAAAAAATTAAATGAGGCTTTAACCTTTAAAGGAGATCTCCATTTCATTATTAAAATACACAGTTTCATATAGAAAAATTCTTTTTCAATGCAATTGACATTGGATGTTTGCACATGCATTTCTAATCTCTAAATATCTGATTATTACTAGTCACTGTTGGTTACTTTCTGAGCTTCTAGGCATCTGAGCATGGATATAAAG
>NW_008355380.1:2109605-2151144 GCF_000622305.1 Nannospalax galili
TGTTTTTGCTATCAACACTGAGATGTTGGCACATGCATCTCTAATCTGTATGTATCTGATTATTACTAGTCATAATCGGTTGCACTTGGATCCTTGGCGCCTGTGTATGCCTATAAAGTCATGGGGCAGATTTCAATGGTAATGTTTATCACCTCTACTAATTAGCATGACATAAATTTCCATGCTTCCTCCTCAAATATAATACATCTTTTTAAATTTGTTGATGTGTGTGCGTGTGTGTATATATCACACAGAACATCCTAAATCATGTTATTCAACTATATACCCACTTCCCAGATGGCACCCTCCCGTAGCCTCCCCCCCCCCACTAGAGCTCTTATGCTCTGATATCCCTGCTACTGTCTGCTGTGTTGTCAGCACCCCCAGCCGTTCCCCACTACTTGCCCTTCTGGTGAATCTAGTCAGCCTATCTAGAGATCTTTGTTTTAGGAGGGTCAGCTGTTCCTCATCTAGGAGTAATTGGTTGTCAATATTCCTTTAGATAAGATTGGGGTCTGCTGTTCATTTTCCCAGTTCTATGCTGAGTTACTATGTGGGAGTCCCTTTGGTCACCCTGGCCAACAACTCAGAAGAGGGTATAGCCTGTCTGGCATTGTTGCTTGTTGTATAGCCTTTAGCTATGCATATGGACTCTTATGAAATTATATTGGCCCCTTTAATCTTTGGTTATACTTTCCTTTTGGGTGTTTAAGGCCATACAGTTGGCCCAGATGAACTAATTTATTTTTACTCTTAAGGCCATTTGAGGATCTGTTCCTCAGGGGTCACATGGGCTTAGGAGGAGCCCCTGGCTCTTTTCTTTTACCAGTTCTGCCTATGTGAAGATGGTCAAAGGTCCTGCTCGACCATGGTTGGCTTTGCTTGGAAGCATGGAGGAAATGATTCCTCTGTGTTGACCCTCCTCTTTATAGACTGGACACTGGTTCAAGTCCATCTGGTGGGGTCTCCTTGGCCCCCTTGATCAAGAGGACAGGTGACCCACCATAATTACAGGACATTTTGAGAGATGCTCAGAGTCCCCTGGAAATAGTCGACCTAGGAGGGGAAGGAGGAGGAGGGTGGAGGAAGGAGGGGGGAGGGAAGAGGAAGGAGAGGAGGAGTGGAGGAAGGGGGGAGGGACCACTGTGGCCCCTGAGGATGCCCGAGGGAGCAGTACAACTCACTTTACAAAGACCCTGGGTGGAGAGCAGCTTCCTGAGTTGGGCACATCCAGCACCCCTCATGGGAGACCCTGCTCTCCAGTCCCAATGCACACGTTGGAGGAGACCACTCCCGAGCTGTGGTTTCTGCCGTACAAAGGCTGACCTTGGAGTCAGGGATCCTTCCCTCTACACTCTCCTCCACCAACTGCAGGTATGAGCTTCTTGTGGAGTAAAGCAAGTCACAAACCATCCACCTTGGGAGGAGCCTCTGATTGGACATCCTCCCAGAGCCCAAGATGTGGAGTCTGTGGGAGATGCCAGGATTCAGGGTGCCGACCTCACCACAGTCTGCTTTTGGGGAATTCACAAATGAAATATGCTACAGTTTGGATGTAGAGTGTCTTTCACAGGTGAAAGGGTTTGAAATCAGGGCTCCAGGGTAGCAATTATGAGGTCAGGGGTGGGGCGGGAGGGGGGACCTTTGAAATGTGGAACCTAGAAGTGACTAGGGGTCAGTGCCCATAGGAGACTATGGTGGTTCTCACAGCGCTGGGGTGGTTCCATGAGAATGGGCTGTCATAGACGCAGTGCCCTGCTCCCCAGTCCCTCTTTGTGCTCTTCTCCAGGTACCCCACCATATGTGCCTTCACCTTGAGGCCGTTACCAGAGCCAAGCAGAGACCGGTGCCAGACTCTTCGAACTCCAGAACTATGAGCCAAATGAACCTCTTTACTTTGTCAGTTACCTGGCCTCTGAAATTTTGTTACAGCACCACCACACATACTGAGACATCACACAAGTTGGGGACTGTGCTCTCATCTTTGCAGTATTCAATTTGCACATTCTGCAGATGAGAGGTCAGTGCTGCAAAAGCTGCCTTTCATGGGAAGCAAACAGATACCCCTTATTTCCTTGAGGAGCATGGAGCTGAGATCTTCTGGACACAGGCTCTTGGGGTGCCTCAGCCTGAGTCTGCCCCTGCTCCTCCTGCCTGGGAGTCAGTGCTGTGGTTGCCTGGGGCCTTGGAGCTGGATGCTGATATACAGGCATGAATACAGTTTATCCCAGATTAAATCACAAAACACCCAGTGGAAGTCTTCAGGTCACCAGGCTGCTCATTACATCAGCCAGGTTATCAGCCCTGACGGATAAAGTAATGCAAACCGTTGCTTACCAGTCTAAACACATGTGCAAAGTGCGAGGTTGTGCTGGGATGTGTAATTGCTAGCAAAATATTTGTATGTCGAGTCAACAGCTATCAAGAAAAGAAAAATGATCAGAAAATGGATTAATTAGTATTTAATTGCTATAACTTACAATTAATCCATTAATATTGGAAATGCAAGCTTGTAACACATTAGTGAGGAACAAAGGACTGGAAGGATGGGCCGAAGGGACAGCCCCGGGGAACGCCAGCCTCCTGCAACCTCGAAGCATGCCAGTGGTTAGGACGCTGCATGTATTTTCCGGGTTCAAACCCACCCTTCCACTCCAATCCGAGGTCTTCTTAAACTTTAACTGGCTGATGCTTTCAGTGGGAGGTTTGATGACTCACTTGGAGGTGATGTGAAGTCCTTGGCAGGAGGGCCCGTGTGCCATCCAGAGTGCATCGGGAGGGAGATGGGAGGCTAGCTTAGTGAGCTGAGTGTTTGGACGCAGGAGCTCCCAACTGCTCTGTATGGATGCTTCTGGCCAACCCAAACACTCATCTCAAACCAGGCAGGTCTTGCCTAACCCAGTTTCAAACCAGAGGGACCCTGAGTGAGGACTAGTTCTGGTGTATTCTAACTCACTCTGGCTGGGGATCTGCCCCTCCCACTCCCAACCAGGCCAGCTTGGGAGTATCCTCCGGGTTTGTACAGGGAACGAGCCCACACCTAGAAGGGCCCAGAGACCGGGGTGGAACCCAACTGAAAATGCACAGAAGGGTTCCCTAGCACCAGGCCTTGCTAAGAGCCACCCTGCACCCCCCTCCGCACACCAGGGAGCTGCTAATTAGAAAAGGAGAAACCCTCCCCCCCCAGACAACAGAGTTTCACGGCAGCCCGGTGCTCCCTCCCTCCCACTCCCTTCCACTCACTGCCAACCCTTAAAGACCTCTCTGAATGGCTTGCTGTCAGCAAAACAAGCCTGCGCCCCTGGATCCCACAGACAACAAAGCTAGGCAGCCTCATGGCAGGCAGGTGATGTCACCCAGGTAAAATTGCACTGACAAGCTTTTAATTAAAGTTTTCCCACACATCTTTCTGCTGGTCCCTGGAGCGATTATTCATGATGTGCCTACTGCAGCCAATTGTGAGCGGGGAGGGAAGTGTTTTATTTTCAAAGCTCTTGCTGACAGCTAGAGAACACTTTGTTATACAATCTGTTTACGTTTTTTTCACACATACACACACTCACACCCCATCTTGCTAAAGGGGAAATGGCTGTGCAGGGCGGTTAGCATGTGTGGCAATAATTAAGTACATCTGTTGCTGAAGTCATGGGGGGAGCAGAGCCCCCTCTGTAAACAGCCCTCCTCCTGACGACCCCCCCCCCAGCTGGGGGAGAAGGTGGCCCCAGGCGAGCACCCGTTTCACTGGGTTCAGGGAACCTGTGGAACAGAGGCTCCTAGACACAGGAAGGAGCCTGGAGAGACCCTAGTCACGTGCTTGGGCAGCAAGCAACACCCCAGACACCTTGCCATGCTACTGGCTCTGAGACCTGGTTGTGGGACAGTAACTGCAGTAGGAGGAGGGTCCCAGGGTTGTCAGGACCAGGAATCTCACCGTGACAAAGACAAAAGATGGCGGTTGGCTTGGAACTCCAGCCTTGAGCCTCCTGGTATCCATCTCCATGGTGACCTTCGGATTGGGCACACTTCATACCTCTGCGATGCTCCCCTCTCTTGGAGCCTCTTCCTCCCTCCCTGGGATACTCTGACCCACAGCACTGAACAGGGCAGCCACATGTGATGGAGCGCTTGACCCCTGAAGCGATATCATCCCTGTTCCCTGCTTCTAGAAAGTTCCAAAGGGCTGGGCAGGGGCGGGTGAAGACAGAGGCAGGCCCCTTTCTTGCTCCCTTGAGTCTTGCCTCTCACCACCCTGGAACTCCCTCTGTCCTCTTCATTGCTCTTTCTGCCTAAAGGATCCTGTGTTGGAGAGACGGCTTGGCAATTAAGAGCACTGGCTGCTCTTGCAGAGGATCCCGGTTCAGATCCCAGCACCCACATGGTGGTTAACAAACATCTGTAACTCCAGTTCCAGGGAATCCGATGCCCTCTTCTGACCTCCAAGGGCACTGCGTGACACAGGTGCACTTACACACATGTAGACAATACACACATACACAAAACAAAAATAATAAATAAAATCTTTTAAAAGGACCCATGGCTTAGGGAGAGAAACGTGTGCATTTCTCAGTTGTACCCCCCCCCACTGGCAAAAGCACCCAGCCTTGCACAGTGATAGGAACTCTGCAGACATGAACACATTATTAGGTTGGGAGAGAGTTGACATTATATTGTCCTGATGAGTCTTAAATACAATGTCCCTATAGGAGGGAAGACCATGTGACAGGGGGGTAGAGGCAGGAAAGCTGTAGCTGTGACCACTAGCTGCTGGCAGACTCCCCTCCCCCAACTCTCAAAGAAGTGCATGCGGCCCTGTCCGACCCTCCACACTGGATTTTGTCCCAGAAATGGGAGAGAACCTGTTCCTACTGCTCTAGGCCACAGTATTTTAATGACTTGTCACAGCAGCCTTAGGACATAATTGACAGGTGACACACCTGCCTGTAACTCCAGTTCCAGGAGATCTGATGCCCTCTTCTGTGCATACCTGCACTCACGTGCACATACCCACACACAGACACACAATTTAGAAATAATAATCTTGAAACAAATTGTAACGATGACATGTCACCCAGCCACCAGGGCTCAGTATAGTACGCGTGGCAGCCTCCACCTCCACTAGAGTCACTGTGCACAACCAGTCACCTCTGGAACTCTGGGTGTGGACAGACTCCATGACATCAAACTGACACATATGTGGCTTGTGACACGCAGTGACAGCAGCAGACAGGAAGCCTGGAGAGTGCTGGGCGGCATGGGAGCCTGCAGGAGAGTGATCCCCAGCTGAGGTCCCAGCTATCGGCCTCTCCGGGTGAATCCGAGGAAGCCCTTGGCCAGGGCCCAGAGATTTTGCTAGTGGCTGGCTCAAGTAAACCAGCAGCGTGAGGAGAAAGGAAGCAAGTCAGGACTGTGTGCCCCCGACAGTCAGCACTTACTGCCCACAGGGGCCACAGGCATCTGTGGGCAGCAGTGCTGCAGTGAGAAGTCCAGCTCTTCCTGCAGACAGACTTCAGGCCGGATATGCCCCTCGAGCGTTAGGTCACTCTCTCCGTGATAGACTAAGTAACATTTCGTCATAGAGAAAGCCCTGGAAGGCAGTCACCTGCTCTCCTCCCCCATTACTCCTCTTTCCTCTCCCCTACCCCACGTTTTCTGCGTAGCCTAGGCTGGCCTAGAACTCTACCCTCCTGCCTCTATCTCTGGTCTGCCGGGATTATGGGCATGTGCCACCATGCGGGACCATTCTGTCTTCCTTTCTGAACCTGTCCTGAGAGCTCTGTTTTGTTCTGTTTTGTTGCTTTGTGTTTGATACAGGGTCTTACTCTATAGCCCAGGCTAGACCTGGAACTCACTGTGTACTCCAGGCTGGTCTCAAACTCATAGTTTGAGACCAATGAGTTTGAGACCAGGTCTCTGCCTTGGCCTTTTGAGTGATGAAGTTACAGGTGTGATCTACCATGCTGGGCACCAGCTCCTGTCTTCCCTCTGAACCCATCCTGGGAGCTCCTGGGGGCAGAAAGAGACTGAGCGTCATTCTGCAAAGAGGTCATGCCCACCTTCTTGTTCCTGAAACTGTATCTTTCCGTCTGTCCTCAGGTCTGTGTTCCCATGACTGCACTTCCCAGCTGCTGTCCACACAGTGGCTCCCTCTGTCCTTCCTCAACCCTTGCTCAGCTGTGTCATCAGAAGGAAGTCCTGAGGAGTACTGTCTGCCCTGAACTCCACTTACAGAAAACCACAGCCCTGGACGTGCCCAGTGACCTTTATGGTTGTGAAGTGTGGAGGAGCAGATCTGCTGTGAACACCCTTCCTGGCCTGGACAACACCCTCCCTTTCATTCCCTCATCATGGGGATGAGGACTCAGAGGCTGATGAAGAAACGTGTCCATTGCCCTTCTGAGATGAATACAGCACGAGATTGCTCCATCACTCAAGACTGTCACTGAGTTCAGGAAGCTCTGTCTGCAAAGGTGAGGCACAGCCCAGAGTCCTAGTGCCACACAGCCGGCCACCAAGTACAGCAACCATGCCCCTGGCCCTGCAGCTGCGTGTTCCCCTTGGGCAGCTGCTTCTGCCCATGATGCCCCCAACCTGGACATCCCCAAACCAGAGCACTCAGGCCCTGTCCCCCTGGGCTCACCACTGCCCTGGTTGACCGGTTCCTAGGTGTCCAGGCAGAACAGAACCGCCAATGTAGATCTCAGAAGCCTAAAAGGATGCTGGCCCAAGGGAGGTGGCCCCAGCCCAGGTGCACACCAGCTAGAGCAACAGATACGCCACCCTTAGGGAGCCCCAGGTGCACCGCCTTCAGCCTTGTGGGAAGCTGCTCCCCAGGGATGAGCTCTGGGCACTCTCTCCTGGGGAAAGGCTTTGCCCTGAGCTCCCAGCTTGCTTTGCTTGCCTTGCACCGATGCTGGAAGTCAAAAGTAGAGTGCTGCTTATGAACAATGGGGTCGGAAGGCTCCAAGCTGCTCTCTGGATGGTTCACCAGCCCCTGGAAGCCCTTCTGTTCCCTTGTGAACAATTTCAGAGAAGCAAACCCATTTGCCAGGCACACCCAGGACTCTGGTGTCTTGCCTTTGAAGACCGGGACATTTCGATCCTATGCCTGGACCTTTCTCTCACGCATGTGAAGGGGACGCTGACTTGGGAAGCCGGGATTTTGAATTTACTGGCCGAACGTGGATGGTTCTTTCAGTAAAGGCCATCTTCCAGCTGCAATCTGGGAATGAAAGCCCAAGTACATCTCCAGGGCGCGAGCTAGCGGCTGCACTCCCGCCCCAGGGCTTGAGGCGCACAAGCTCTCTCCTTCCTGCCTTTGCTCATCTTTCATCCTCCATCTTGTCAGAACAGAGAGATCTTGCCTGAGAGGCTGCTAAGCTGGCAGGTAGGGTGCAGGGTCAGGCAGGCCTCTGGGTGCCCGGTTCCCACGGGTGCTGAGCCAGGTACTGGCTGCTCCACCTGGGAGGCCCCGTGAGGCTTTTGGCAAGAGCCTCCCAGGCGTTTCACCTTCTGAGCTCCCGGGAGGCTGAGCCTCTCCAAACTTCTCGTCACCGGTGCCATTGCTCCCCGTCTCCTCCCAGGGTGGAGGCTCATCCTCCTCGGCAGTGCCGGCCAGCAGGTTGGAAGGCCCATTCCAGCTGCGTGGAGGCTCTGGGGTAGCATTCCCATACAGGCCTGCACTTAAGGAGGAGACTTGGTAATAAGTAACCCACCAACCCCAAACATGGCTGCCGTTATGTATGGCAAACAACAGATAAAGAAAGCAGCTCTGCTCACATAGTAAGCAAGGACACAAACCAAAACCCTGCCTTGTGACACAGCACCTTGCCGGGTCCAGAGAAAGCAGCTCCTGTTCTCCTGGCTCCACCAGGCATCTCCAGCTGGCATTGACCTCTCTACACCTTAGCTTCCCCAGAACAGGACAACTCATGGTGTGATGGGAGGTGAGTTGCAGGTCTCAACTACATCGGATGATGGAACAGGAAGGGAGCTGGAAAAGCATCATCCAGGGTGCTGAGTGTGTTTCCAAAGGAGGCCAGTACATGAGTCTACGGGGACCAGTTAAGGAAGGCTTACCCTCTGAATGGACTACATCATGGTGGTTAATTGTGTCACCTTGCAGACATCTCCGGAAGTATCTGTGAGGGAGGATCCGCCCTGAATACAGGTGGCATCATTCCATTGGGTGGGTCCTGGACTGAATCAAAGGGAAGAGAACCAGCACTCTGGTCCTCTGCTTCCTGACTACAGACGCAGTGTGGCCAGCTGCCTCGCGTGCTCACCGTGACCTCCCCACCATGGCGGACTGCACCCTCGGACTATACACCCAGATAGACCTGATTCTTTAAATTGCCTTTGTCAGCTATTTCATCAAGGTGATAAGTCAAACACTAAGACAAGCACCAGCCTCCTGGGGGAGGAGGGTTAAGACAGATACAGCAGGTGAGGGTGTCTCCTGCTGGGACACTCATCTTCTCCCAAGAGTATCAGAATCCAGGCTTGCCAGGTCTGGCTTCACCCCACTGGCCTTCCCTCAGGTGCTCAGTCTCCAGTTGAGTTCAGCCTCAGCTTCCCTGAATTTGAGGCCTCAGATATGGACTGAACCCAGCCATGGGCATCCCAGGGTCTCCTGCCTGCAGAAGGCCTACCACAGTTGATTCCTCTAATGACAGTCATATGTGTTCCTGTCTCTCTGGCAAAGGGAATGGTCTGATGCAAATCCTTCCTCAGGGACATATCACCCTCATGGCCATGGTGAGTGCCTCTGAGGCCCCCTGATCACCACAGTGGCACAGAAAATCACTTCTATTAGTTCTCACTTTATTTTTAATTTAATTTCTGTGCCTATCATACGATATATTTTGTTTTTATTTTTATTTTATTTATTATTTTTACTTTATGCACATGTGTGTATTGCCTGCGTGTAAGTGCACCCGTGTCATGCAATGCTCATGGAGGACAGAAGAGGCTGTCGGATCCCCTGGAACTGGAGTTACGGACAGTCGTTAGCTGCCATGTGGGTGCTGGGATTCGAACCCGGGTCTTCTGCAAGAACAGTGTTCATACAATATATTTTGATCATTATTTAGCACTCCTAACCTACCTGCACCATGCTAATAGCCCTCCACAAGGTTTTCATGTACTTTGTCATATGTACTAAGGCCTGTGGAGTCAAGTTCGTGTCCCCAAATGTCTTTCAGTGTGCTCCGTCCACCAGAGCTTGGTTAACCTAGCCACCATCAGACCTCAAAGGAAACTGGCTCTCACTTTTCCCACTGTTAGTTATTTCCAGTAGTTCTCAGCAAAGATTGGGGTTTCTTACCCACTGCCCCACGTCTGTTCTGGGATTTGGTCCGGGTTGAGCTTGCGTGAATCTTGCACATGCGGTCACCATTGCTGCAAGTTCCTGTGAGCAACTTCCCAGATAGCTGAAAAGCTCAGTAGGGCTTCGATGCAGCTGCCTCTGCAGGGACAAGCACTCTGCGGCCTCTTACTCTCTGAGATTGGCCCAGTTGTGACTCTTGGCTAAGGAAGCTTTGCTGATGAGAGTTGAGAGGAACATTAATATTCTCTCCACCCCCGTTCCACTATGTTCCCTAAGACTTAGGTGTAGCGGTTGCATTGTAGATGTGTCACTTAGGGCCGGGCAACTCACAGACACTTTGCTTTCTGCATTTGAGCGTTGTGGAACTTTGTAATGGTCACCATCTGCTGCAAAAATAAGCTTTTTTGATGAGTAGTGAGAGGTACACTTGTGTCTAAATATAAGGATACAATTTAGAATATAGTAAGAAATTATGATGGTCTAAAGATGTGACAGAAGTGATTTCTTCTCTAGGGTCTACAGCCCCTCCAGCCGTATGATCTGATTATGTTTACAGTGCCACACATGAGTTCTCTCTCATTGAATGGACCTTAAATACAATTAGATAACTGTTGCTTACCCCCAGGATAGAAGTTCACTACTGCACCGGGAGGGATTATTTGCTGGGCTGGTCATTGTTGTGTTCATAGACTTACAGCTGGGTGGAATCGCTGATTGGTTTTCTCCCTTGGAAGTTTGCATAGTATCTTCTTATACTGTAGGAGCAGGTATTCAGGAGGAGGCTTCCAGATCAGTTCCAGCTTGATTGCTCCAAGCCAGTGTCCGAAGTATATGCTGCCTCCAGCAGCAGGGTCTAACCTTCAAGTTCTGGAAGGCAATCAAGGGCTGTGGCAATAGCCTATGGTATTTGGGGAGTTTCCTGGACTACCCAGACCAACAACTCGAATGGAGGTATCCCCTACATTGCACTGTTTCTTATTATATGGCCTTCAGCTATACACACACACACACACACACACACACTGTATTTTTTTTTCAGTAGGATTTGAAGCTACTACTACATTTTCCTATGGTTTTACACACCATCTAAGCACTATTTCTCCTCTCCCTGCCCCTGTATAGCCCTCCCTGTGCCCTCCCCAGTTAAAGTACACACCTTGATAACACATGTCTCCTGCTAGTCCCCTCTCTTGAGTCCTTTCTTCCTCTTTACCTCCACGGCTCCTTTCCATTTTCCTGACATAAACTCACATCTGAGGATTTGGAGCTAAGATCTACAAATGAGAGAGAATGTACATTGTTTTCCTGAGTCTTCATTACTTCTTTTAATATCCACTTACCTGAAAATTTTTGTGTAAGTGCCAAGTACTGGTATAACCAGCTCATACAGTAGATTTATTTTATAGATTTTTTTTTTAGTTTTTTAAGCGTTCTCCACACCAGCTCCCACAGTGGTTAATTCCACAGTTCGCAATTCAACCATCAGTGAATGAGGCTCCCCTTTCCCTACAGCTTTGCAAGGTTTTGATATATTTGTTCTCTTGATCTTAGCCATTCTGATTGGGGTAAGATGAAATCTTAAAGTGGTTTTGATTTGTATTTCTCTAATTACCAAGGATATTGAACACTTTTTAAGGTATTTCTTAGCCATTTCTATTTTGTCTTCTGAGAACCCTGTTCAGATTCACAGCCCATTTTTAAAATTTGAGTCGTTTGTTTTCTTGATTCTTTGAGTTATTTCTATATTCTAGATATTAATCCTCTGTCAGATGTACAGCTGGTAAAGATTTTCTCCAACTCTATGGGCTTCCTAGTCATAAGAAGGCTCCTGTCCACGTGATTGGTTGTTTTATCTGCTGTACAGAAGCTTTCTAGTTTAATGAGGTCCCACTTGTCAATCGTTGACCTTAATTCCAGAGAGACTGAAGTCTGATTTAGAAAGTCCCCTCCTGCACCTTTGTCTTGTAGGTCACTGCCTGTGTTTTCTTCTAACAGTTTCAGTGTTTCAGGTTTCACGTAAAGGTCTTTGATCCATTTGGGGTTGACTTTTGTGCAGGGTGATAGGTATGTGTCTAATTTCATTCTTCTACATGTGAAGATCCAACTTTCCCAACACCATTTGTTGCCGATGCTCTTTCCTCCAGCGTGTGTTCTTGGCCCCTTTGTCAATATCAGGTGATTGAAACTGGGTGCACTTGGGTTTGGTTCTTCAACTTTGTTCCTTTGTTTTTGTGCCAATGCCATGCTGAATTTAGGACTGTATCTCTGTAACGTAGTTTGAAATATGGTATGATAATCCTCCCAGTATTGATCTTTGTGCTCAGGTTTGCTTTGGCTATTCAGGGTCTTTTGTGGTTCCACGTGAATTTTAGGATTTTTCCTATTTCTGTAAAGAATGTCATGAGGGTTTTGGTTGGGATGTCATTGAATCTATAAATTGCTTTTGGTAAGATGGTCATTTTCACAATATTAATTCTGTCAATCTGTGAGCACAAGAGGCCTTTCCTTCTGTATCCCTCAATGTCTTTCTTGGAAAATTTTAAAGTTTTCACTGTAGAGATTGCTAATGTCTCTGGTTAGGTTTATTCCTAGAGGTTTGTTTGTTAGTTTGTTTGTTTGTTTGAGGCTATTGTGGGTGGGAGTGTTTCCTTGATTTCTTTCTCTGATTGCTTGCTATTCATAAATAGAAAGGCTAGTGACTGTTGTAAACTGATTTGTATCCTACCACTTTGCTGAAATGTTAATCATTTCTTAAAGTTTTCTGGTGGAATTTTTGAGATCTCATGTATGATAGCATATCATCTGCAAACAGGGATAATTTGATCCCTTCTTTTCCAATTATTACCCCTTTAATTTCCTTCTCTTGTCTTATTGCTTTAGCAAGAGTTCCATGCACTGTGTTGAAAAGGAGTGGGGATAGTGGACATCCTTGTCTGGTTCCTGATTTCAGTGGGAATGCTTCCAGTTTTTCTCCATTTAGAATGGTGTTGGCTGTGGGTTTGTTGTATACAGCTTTAATTATGTTGAGGTACGTTCCCTCCAGTCCAGTTCTCTCTAGGACTTTTATCATAAATGCAAGTTGGATTTTGTCAAAGGCCTTCTCTGCATCTATTGAGATGATGTGACTTTTGTATTTTAGTTCTTTTTATATTAAAAGGGAATTTATCGGCTTGGTTTACATGATACAGTCTGGGTAGTCCAACAATGACTGTACTCCACTGGAAAGACTGAGAACCCAGTAGCTGCTCAGTTCATGAGGCTGAAGGTCTCAGAAGTCCAAAAACTGGCACAGAAGGCTTGGAAAATGCTTGGAGCCGCTGATCTTCAGTCCATATTGGAAGCCTGAACAAGCTGGATTCTGACACCAGTGACAGGACACAACTGAAGCAGCAGCAGTAATAACATGAACTCACTAACAGGGTGCATGAGCTCACACACAAGACAAAGGAACTCAGAGTAGATGAACTCTTCACCAACAGGGTAGATGAGCTCATTATCTCACAAACAGTAGACGGACTCACCAGCAAGGTGTACAAACAAGCAGGCAAAAAACTTTCTCTTGGACCAACCTCCTTTTATCTGGGCTGTTACCTGAAAGTGTTGCCTGCATTACTCAGTTCAATTAACCTGATTGAGAAAACCCTTACAGGTGTACCCAGCAGCTTGTCTCTTAGTTAATTCCAGGTCCAGTCAAGTTGGCAACCAAGATTAACCATGAGTGTCTGCTGCATACATGTTCAGTGTTTGGTGAATTAGTCAATGGCATAACTATTAGTCTTCTCGACCACGGACCTCTCAGTGTAAGAATTCTGAGTTGTTCTCCAGTCTTTACCGAATTTTGTCAGGAGCTATTATTCCTCCTGAGGAACGAGCACTAGCCTGATTTTCATGGTTTACAAAGCTATGCTTGAATATTGGACTAATGGGTTCAGTGGTTTCTTCTAAAAACAGTATCAACATTTATAGTAGGTTTGATTGCTTAGTTGCTTGTCTTAGCACCAGAAGCACAAACCTGGTTGAATTATTGAATCATGGTTCTTGTGGAATATTTTTAACATTGATCTAAATACAACCTGCTTATTTTATGTATTCATATTTATTTAACAATGTAATAAATAAGAACCCGTCTCATAATGGGTTCTTGAATACCCGTAACTTACCAGGTGATGCCAACTACCAGGGCATCACCTGGCAGCCTCTGCATACATTTCTAGCATCTGTTGTGCTTGTTAATCAAGCGCAGTGAGCTGCTTTCTTCACCTCTCCGGATTTTCCACAAGTGCCTCACATTGATGGAATATCGACCAGAACCTTTGACACAATGTTGGATCAATTGAGTTTCCTGGAGAAGGGAGGTTTGGGGAAGCAAGCATGTCCCAAGTTCTTATTGGTTAGAAGTAGGAATTAGTATAGCCTTTTTGAAAAGCAGTTACACCCATATATTATGTTGAAATTTCAACTCAGGAATATATCCTTAGAAATGAAAGCACCAATATGTAAAAATAGTCGGCAAAATTTGCCTGATGCTCATCCATTTCCTTGGAATGTGGTGTAAGACTGTACTTCCCAGCCTCTCTTGTGATTAGACTTCAGAGCCATACAACTGTGTTGAAGCCAGCAGGAACCAGCTAAAAATGTCTTAAGTATATCCAAAATTTGGTCATAAGTCATTCCTTGGTATGTTCCAAGCTCTCCTATTCTTAGTGATAACCAAAAAATGGATCCCTAAATCACTGTTAGAGACATACTCCCCACAATAATAGTCTAATTGCCTAAATAAAGTCCTGTAAGAAAGAGTAGATCTGGAGGACAAATGATTTCTTCTGTGCTAAAGTAAAGGTGTGTGTTATGAGAAGAGAGGAGACAGTGGGCTACCTAATGCTTCCCAGAGGGTTTCATGAATCCTACGGGGGGAAGTAGAAAAAAGAAATTACATAGTAATAAGCTTCAAACTCAGTGGTTATCCGTGATAACCATTCTCAACATATACATTCACATACAGATTTAAAATTAGTTATTAAAAATACTTTAGAGCTTCCTATTTCATTTTTCCCTTGGTTGTTTAGTTATTCTGAAATTGTGTAGTAGATTTAAACAGATTTGGGGCATCTCCATAGAGAAATGTCATTTTTAAGCAAAGAAAAATGTTTCAAGGAAAAGTTGGGTAACACCAGTGGGAGCTTCTGCTGAGGGGAATATAAACTCATCCAACCACTTCTGGACATGATTTGAATTATCCTTTAAAGTTGAAGTATATGTCATGGGTTAGCCGCTCTACTGCTAGAACTGTTAAGCTGTATCCTCAAGAATGTCCATGACTGCTGGGCATGGTGGAACACACCTTTAATCCCAGCACTTCGGAGGCAGAGGCAGGTGGATCTCTATGAGTTCGAGGCCAGCCTTGTCTACAGGCCAGCTGGGGCTACAGGAAGACCCTGTCTCAAAATGATCAAAAAGAACATGGCTTCATGTTCACCATGCAGAACTACAACCCAAATGACCATTGACTGAACAAGTGAAAAAAGTTCTATTTTCATAATAGAAAATAACACTGTGAAGAAAGTCAACTTAAAGTCCACGTATGGATAGATGAATGGATCTTAGTAACAGGATGTTCAGTAAATGTTTTTCTTTTTGTTTTTGTTTTTGGGACAGGGTATCCCTGTAGCCCCAACTGTCCTGGAACTCACTATCAGGCTGTTCACAATCTCACAGAGGTCTACCTGCCTCTGCCTCCCGAGTGCTGGGATTAAAGGTGTGCACCACCACACCTGACGTAATGTTCAGTACATATATGAGTATATAAAAACATTTACAAAGTAGTCAATGAAAGACAAAACCAAGATTGATTATCCCCAAGCTATAAGGTCAGGAGACATAAGAACAGGATAGAAGGGGAACCCGTACTGGATGTAAGCTAAGTTCATTTACATGATTTATTACATTTATGATTTATGTATATTGAACCATCCCTGCATCTCTAGAATAAAGCCAACTTGATCATGGTGGGTTATCTTTTTGATATGTGTCTGTATGAAATTTGCAAGTATTTTGTTTAATCTCCATGAGTTTGTGTAGTGACTAGAGATCCTTTTGCTATTGATTTTAAGCTTTATTGCATTGTGGTCTGATAGAATATATGGAATTATTTCAATTTTTGTATTTACTGAAGTTTGTTTTGTGCCCCAGTCTGTGGTCAATTTTAGAGAAACTTGCATGGACTGCTGAGAAGATTATTCTTTGGTACTTGGGTGAAATGTTCAATAGATGTCTCTTAGGCCCATTTGACAAATAATGTCATTTAATTAAATGCTTCTGTTTATTCTTTGTCCAGATGAACTATCTATTGGAGAAAGTGGTGTATTGAAGTCACCTATTATTACTGAGTTGGGGTTTTTGAAATTGTGTACACCAGAATTTGGTGCACATATGTTCATGTTTACAATGTCTTCCTGGCCAGTTTTTCCCTTGATCAGAATGAAGTGACCTTCTTTGTCTCTTCTGATTAATTTTTAGTTGAAGTCTATTTGTCAGATGTTAGAATAGCAACACACCTGCTTGATCTTTATTGCATAAATACTTCTCCACCCATTCACCCTAAGGTAGTACCCATCCTTGAAGGTAAGATGAGTTTTTGTAGGCAACAAAAAATAAATTATCTTTCTTAATCCATTCAAATAGCCTGTGTCCTTTAACTTGGAAGTTGAGGTCATTGATATTTAAAATTATTATTGAAAAATGTATATTGGCTACTCTCATTTTATTTTCTGATTGTGTTCTTAGTCCTATTCTGTGTTTCCATAATTGTATGTTCATTTGTTTTCTTTCTGAAGCCTCTTGGTACAGTCATTCCTTTCAGTCTTTTGTGTTACTTCAAGTGCTCTTTAGAGCACTGGTCTGGTGAATGTCTTTCAGCCTATTTGTATCAAGGAAATTTTTTATTTCTCCTTTGACTATGGTAGACTGTTTGCTGGTTAAATTATTCTGGTCTGGCATTTATGATCATTAGAACTTGGAATACTTTGTCCCAGGCTCTTCTGGATTTCATAGTTTCCATACAGAAGTCAGCTGTAGTTCTGATGGGTTTTCCTTTATATGGGACTTGTTTTTCTCTTGCAGCTTTCAGTATTCTCTCTCTGTTCTGCACATGTAGTGATTTTACTCTGATGTTCTGTGGGGAGTTTCTTTCTGGTCCTATTTTGTGTTCTATATATTTCCTTAATTTAGAGAAGTTTTCTTCTACAATCATGCTGAAAATCTGGCCAATGCCACTGACCTGAGATTCTTCTCCTCCTTCTGTGCCTGTAAGCATAGATTTGGTGTTTTCATGGTGTCTCACAGCTCCTGCATGTTCCACTCCTGTGAGCCTTTTTGTTTTCATGGTCCTTGCTTGAGTGGTCCAGTTCTCAACTTCATCTTCCAGTCTCGATAGTCTATTTTCCATTGGATTCCTTCATCTTGTGAGACTTTTCCTGTCATTTCAAATAAGCTTTATTATGTCTTTCAATTTCATCTTTATTTGAGCTTGTGTTTTTAAATATTTCTCTAGCATTACTACGTCAACATTACAATTACCTGAACAAAAAGCCCTACTCTTAAATTTAGTTTTTAAGCATGGGGCTAATTCAGAGGATACTCATTCCCCCAGAGATCTCTTGGAACCATCTTTCTCCTGAAACTGTGCTATGGAACTCTCCCTGGAACTGTATCCTCGAGTCAGGTCCACCTATGATTTTATTCAAAATTATTTCTCCAGCTTCAATTGGGGAAGTAAAAATTTGGTTCCACCCTTATCTTAACAGACCATCCTGTCTTTTCATCACTAATGCTAGAATATCTCATTCACTTAAGGTCACTGTCCTTCCCAATCTTCACTGTGTTCAATGAAGATCACTGCACATTCTTTCAATGCTGTGACAGGTTGTTTCTCAAGCACAACCACATCCTTTCATTATCTTTCTGGAGGTTACCGAGGAAACAAGACCAGTTGCCCAGGTCATACAACAGACAAGCAGATGGTTTTGCTAGCATAAATGAAAAGTCATTAGCCCAGATTATGTCCACTCTATAATAGTCATTCCTACATATCTCTTTCATGAATTCACTTTTCAAATCCTAAATTACCTTTGTCATTTCGTTTAGTCATATGTTTGTATTTTCTTGAACTTCTGTCAGGAGTTTAATGTCTGTCCTCTTTGAGGTCTTTGAGTTGTGTGTGTCCTGGGTTCTTCTGGGAAGTTCTCATTGTAGAACACTTTCATAGAACTGGGTGGTTTGGTCGGAGCCTATTATCTTGGATTTCATACTATTCATGTTTTTGCATTGTGCTGGGCGTATGGACTTCTATCATTGGTTCTGTGCCTGAGATGAGATCCCAGCCTGACTGTGGCGAAGTTTGGATCTGTTTTTACAGTTGTTGTGGCTTGGTTGCTTTCTGATCAAGTATTAATAGTTGGTCTGTGCTTCCGGGTCTCACTTTTATTTTTTTATTGAACCGACTGGATGGTCCCAGGCAGGCTAGTCGGGAGGTCTCTGACAGTGTGACTGGGCCTAGTCCTGGAGCAGAAAGATGGTGACCAAGTGTTCTGACTAGCCAAGCAGGGCAGATGTGAGCCCTGGTTCACTGCTAAGGGAGCTAATCCCACAGCAGGGGGTAGTGACCGGGTGGGTATGTTCCAACTAACTTACCAGGCTAGTTGGAAGCTCTCTGGCAGTGCCACTTAATTCTCACTTTAAACGGGAGGATTCTAAAGTGCAGAGGAGACCAATGTCCAACCCCACCTGCAGAGCTGTCTGGGATAAAGCTGAGTAAGGTTTCCTCTTATAACACAAGAGCAGACTGCCAGAGCCTGAAACTTCACAGCTGCAGCTGCTAAACTAAACACCTCTTACTTCAAAAAATTCTGAGTCACAAATTCCCGAAGTGAGGTGTGAATTAAAGCCCCAAGAAAGGCTGAAGAAAATGTATATGTAAGAACTGCCTCTTGGGAAGATTTTCCCTCAGAAGCTCTGGGTTTTGAACAGGTGGGTGGAATTTGTCCTCAACATGGAGACCATGTTCGCATGTGTATGATGATACCAACAACAGGTGGGAGGAAGAGCCTCCTCTCTACACACGGCTCTCCTGCAGTTCTAACACGAGGAAAGTTAGTGAAGCCTCACCGGGGGCTGATCAGGACACTTCGAAAGATGCGGCTGGGACCTCAGCTGTGGCTTGTTTGAAGTATGGGACTTTGGAGGTAAATTAAGAATCTCAAGAGCAGCTCATGTTGGAGGCTGGTGGGCCCTAAGTCTGACCTTGAAGGACTCAGGAAAGGAGATACTATGTGAGGACAGAGGCAGAGATGGGGGTGATATACCCTTGAGCCAAGGACTGCAAAGAGAACACTGTCTCTCAAAGTGGGACAAGAAGCCATTGGCCCACATTGGTCTTGGTAGGCGTCAGCCTCTGGTCCTGTGAGACACCAGGCTTCTGTTGTCTGGTGCAGGCCCCACAAAGCCCAGATTTACTCCAGAAATGGAAGCCGCGGGAGAAAGCCTGGCTCCCAAGCCCTCACAGCTCTTTGGAGGCGGGTGTGGGGGCCATATGGGCCTCAGGCATCTGTTATCGTTGGCTTCCGGCATATCCCGGACTGAGTTCCTGTTGAGAACTATGCAGGGCTGTCCCAACTCACCTCCACATGGCTAAGGCCTACAGAGCACCCAGAGCCCTGAAAGACACTGGGCGTTTCCCCACCTGCCTCTCCACATGCAGGGACCCCATGGCCTGAGCACCTGTCTGCTCTTCCCACTCAGTAGTTAGGAAAGGAGAAGAAACCACCGGACAAAGGGACTTCTGGGAAGAGTGTAGGAAGACTGGGGAAGGGGACCAGAAAGGCATCAGGGTCCCAGGGAGGCGGGCAGGGCTTCACAGAAGAACGCGGCCTCCGTTTAGCCTTGATGGGCTGACCCCTTCAGCAGAGACAGGAGTTCATGATCAGATTCACTGCTACAAGCGGACCCGTGTGTCCTGCCGGAGGATACAGAAAAGGGAACAGCCGCGGCTCTGTTAGCGTTCCACCACGTACTCAAGATGGTATGAACCTCTAGTGAGAAGCCACAGGGGCCAGCATTTGGGCTGTTCCTCACAGCAGAGGGACCTAAATGGTATCCTTCCCACATTCTGGTACTCGGTGCAGTTCCTTCTAAGGGGGACCTAGAGAAGATTGCTGACCCCGCCCCCACCCCTTTATCTCTCCGTGTATTTCCATTCTACATGTCAACTAAAAGATCAGGATGGGTGGTGGTAGGCGGCTTCACCATACCTCTAAACTAATGAGAACAAAAGCTTAGAAATTATCTCCTGGGGCTGAGGCTCATCCAGTGGAGGCCTGGGCAGTGCTCATCTCCACGGCTGCCAGATGGGAGGGCCAAGGAAGAATCAAAGTGAACGGGACTCCAATCCAGCCTTGAATTGGCCTGGCTCTGTGGACCTCTAGCGAGAGGTCCTTATCTGTTCCTGTTCTTCCCTCTTCCCCTCTCCCTTCCTCTCCTCCTCTGTGATGGCTTTTAAGCCAGCAAGAGCTCTGGGAACTGGGCCTGTGACTGAAATGGAGAAAAATCGGTCCATCCCTTCCTTTCCCATCCATAATTAAACCTCCAGTCAGAGCCAGTCCCGGTAGAGTGCCAGGAGGCTCTTCCTGTATGAATCTGCTCTCAGAGTCCATCTCTGTGAGGACAGCTGCCCCCACCCACACTCCCTGTTTTCCATGAGGACTGCAAGGATAGTGGTACCTTCACACCAAGAAGCACACCGGCACCCCGTCCTCTGCTAGCAGGTGGTGTAAGGCATGCTTTAGCACAAGGGGATGTGTGGGATGCTGCCCAACTGAGCTAGGAGATGAGACGGTTTCCAGATGTATAAGACTGAACATCTACACTTCACAGGGACTCAAGAATGGATATGCTCCTCCCAGAAGCTCACTGTGAAACTGCATGAGAATATCTACTCAACTGGGAGTGATGGCACACAACTGTAATCCCAGCACTCTGGAGGCAAAGGCAGATGGATCTCTGTGAGTTCAAGGCCAGCCTAGTCTATATAATGAGATCTAGGTGAGCGGTGGTTACATAGTGAGACCCTGACTCAAAACAAAAGCAAAAGCAAAAACAAACAGAAAGAGTCTCAAAATCTTTATGTTGGGTTAAGGGACTTGCTGAGATCTGGCTGCACCCTCTGCGCCTTCAGACTTCAGCTCTCTCCAGCCGCTCGACTGCTGCTCCCTGGACCATGAACAACCTCCTGGATGAGTCCTGTGGCCGTTGCTCCCCACCTCTCTTATCCAATATCGCCCTGACATTTGACAGTGGGGACACTTTCTTCCGGCTGCTGCAGGACACAGCACGCTGCTGCCTTGCCCCAAGCCCTCTGCCGGTTCTTTGCTAAATCCTCTTCCGCTCCCCCAAAATGCCAGGGCTCCTAGAAGTTCCTTCCTCGATCCTTCAGTCTCCTTCAGGGAGTCCCCTGCACGTTATTGGCTTCAGAGCATCCTTCAAGGATTCCCATCTCCCCAACACCAAACCCACCCACCAAACTGCCCACCACATACCAACAAAGAGAACCAAAGTCTGGTTTCTCTGCAGACGCTACAGGCTCCTATGACCAATTCTGGCCCTGGCTTCCCAATCTGAACCGGTGACAGCTCCTTGTTCCTGTGACCTACCACGTTAGACACCAGCAAAGTCCGACTTTCCTTTCTTTCCACTCAGGCACACCACAGCCTCGCCGCTATCTGTTCCCTGCCTAAGACCATCCCGTGCCTGCCCCAGCCGGAGCCCTGTGCACTCATCTATAATAGCACACCCTACTCATCGCTCAGGGGTGGTCTGACATAAGGCATTCTGAGGTCTGAGGTTGCCTGTGCTAAGAAGGAGCATGGGCTGCTACCTGGAACGGGTCATGCCTCCTTTGCATGCCTGCCTCCATGCCTAGAAAGTTTTCCATCTGCCCAGCATGAAACAGACCCCAGCAAAACTCTGCCACCTTCTGTTTGCCATGTCCAGGGCACAGCACACTCACCAGCACAGCCTGTGTCCTCATGAGTGCGGTTCTGTGGGGCAGCTCTTCATCCATTCACCCTTCATCCACTCATCAGAGTGATTTACACTGAACCTCAGTTGCTGGATACTCTGAGCAGCATGACAGACAAGCTCAGCACCTTCCAGAGCTGGGAACCATGGGAGGGATGAGCCGATCATGCTTACTTCAAGTCAGACACAAGTCTCAAGTCCTCACTACAAGAAGAAAAGTTTCTCAGAAACACACTTTGCAAAGGACGAAAAGTGGGTTTTATGCAGAGTGACTTGGGGAACATCAGAAGTTTAGAATCCAGAGTGTGAAGACAGTCCTTCCCATGTGTAAGGCAGACTGACTGTCTTCCATGTGTGAAGACATCTGTCCCCATGTGTGAAGACATCTGTCTCCCAGGTGTGAAGACAGTCTCCCATGTATGACTCCCTGGCCATTTCCAAGTGAGGTCAACTTCCATGACACAGGAATGGGTCTAAGCAGTTCTGTCCACATCAGCTAATAAGCAGTTTGAACTGGGCTGTCAGACATCTGGCCCCACATGGCCATGAGAAAGGGAGATGATGCTTTTTTACTTAAGACACATCCTAATGGGCCACAGAACCCTGCTTAAGAGGAGAAGATGCCCATCTCTGAAGTGAGTGAAGAAGCTTCTAGATGGTCAGCCAGAGAGACCTGCAGGAACCTTGCCATGAATGGGGTAGTGAGTACCCCAAAGCCCATATGTTGAAGTCATGATCCCGGTGGGGGGAGGGTACTGGAAGGTCATAGAGCCATCAAGATACAGAGCCTGGTTCGTGGGAGGTCTCAGACCTCTCTGGACCCTGAACAATGGGACCCTGGGACTCTGGTCTCCTCCTCCTTCCACTTGATTCCTGGCCGTGGAGTGAGCAGTTTGGCTCTGCCAAGCATTCCGACTGCAATGCATCACCTCACCCCACAGTGCCAAGGCATCAGACCATGAGCCAAACCTGCAGAAATTAGGGCCAAAAGGCCTTTTTCTCTTTGTAAGCTGGTTGTCTTCAGTGTTTTGTTTAGGTGGTGGAAAACTGACTAGCACAGGCCTCCACTCCTCAGACCCCTGAAGACAGTCCCACCCACTCTCGTGCACCTCTTAGCCCCTCACTTCCCACCTGGACTGTCATGGAGGTCTTCAGGTACAACTCCCCTCTGGCCAGGTTCAAGGAAGGTCCAGCCCCTGAGCCATCATGTTCTGCCACCTCCTGCATGCCTGTCACTTGAGGAGCTGAGATGCTCATTGAGGCCCCATTAGGCCCTGGACTGAGTCAGTCCTGCGGGTCAGCAGTGGGGCACACAACTGCCAGGGCCTCCCAGACAGCAGGATTTTGTGTATAGCACTCATCCAGGAGCCTGAGCGTCAAGCTCTTTGTCTCTGTGAGGCCGTCTACGACCCCTGGCATCGTCTGGCAGCTGGACAGAGTCTGGTTTTGGAATGAGTCAAACTCCATAGTATTTCCCAGCCAGGCATCCCAGGCTGGGGAGCTGGGGCCCAGCTGTGGGGTCCTCCCAGATGAGGTGCACAGACATCCCTTTGGGAAACCATACTTGGCTTTCAGCCGTGAGGGCTGTTCCACCCCATTGCTTAGTGAAGCAATGAAAATAATAATAATTTCTGAGACTTTCAGATTCAGCCTCCCAAAGTACTTTTCCAGGGACACCCTCTGAAAGAACACCATAGAAAATATGTTCTCAGTGACACAAAGCTTCAGACATCCTCCTGATTTAGGGGGCGAGACTGCTGAAAGGTTTCAGGGGGGATATTTTTTGTCGTTGCTCAAATTTCAGAAGTAGAAAATCTGTCTTTGAGCTGGGTTCAACTTCTAGCTCTCAGAATTCTGCAAGAGTTTGGCTGGGTTTGCATCTGTCCTGAGGACAGAGGGTCTGCTGTGAGGGTCTGTGTCACACTGTGAGGGGCCATTTGGAGGTGGCATCAGTACCCTAAATCTTGTGTGGTTTCTGCAAAGCAAAAGAGACAATGATTTAGAACAATGTCTGTGAGGGGGTGATGGGTGGATGAAGGTTGTTCCTGACTGAGCCCGAGACTCCAAGCACACCAGACTGTGGGGTCCTCTAAACATGTCGCTGTGAATGCACCGTTTATCAAGTACCTACTGTGTGTCTGACACACACTAGGCTCTAGAGAAGAGGAGCAAGAGAGAGGCTCTGTCCTCAAGCGCCCACAGATTCTGCGGGAGGTGGGTGCAGTTAGCAGGACGTGTGTCCGTTCTGTGTGGGCACCTGGCCTGATGGGATGTTTGGGTACAAGCCCCCCTGGACTGACACACTGTAGACCTCATACAATTCTTACCCTCAACTTCCACATAGATGAGAGCTTTGTCTTCCCGGGGAAAGAGCAGAAGCCAGGTTTTTCTCCCACAGTCCAGATTGCCCAATACTGCTCCAGATACTGACCAACTGTGAACGTACAAAATACGAGGGAAGGGACCCAAACCTTCACCGCTTTGAGCACAGCCACAGGTCAGCAAGCTCGAGTTTTAGAGACCGTCCCTGTGAGCTGGGAGGGTCTCAAACTAATGTTGTTCCAAGCTCTGTGCTTGCCCAGAATTCCTGATAGGCCAGGGCGAAGCAGAATCCATGCCCTTAGCACCTCCTCCTGTGTGATCCTGAAAGATATTATTTCCGGTAAGTAGAGAGGAACGTGCCCAGGCGCCTGTGCCAGCACCCCAGGTCCAGATGGGTGGATGGCACTGGGACCCGCTGTGCTCTGCAGGACAGGACACGTGCTCTCCTCCCCCAGATGGTCCTGGGGAGGGTGCCCGGTGTGGCGGTAACTAATGGCCAGGGGATGCATCTCTGAGGCGCCTGCTCACAGTCCACTGATGCTTCATTGAAGACCTGCCAGGGCTGGATGACAGTTATACTATATCTTACGGGGAAGGAGACAGGACGATGTGCTAGATTAATACTTTGCCTTTTTAATCTATTAATCTACCACCTTTGGGACATGATTTTAAATCCACTCCAGAGCGCAGTGACTGAAAATCATTCCGGTCTGACAGCTTTAAAAGATCACAAGTGAAACGTGTTAAGGGGGTCTCAACCTGCTGATACCAAACAAGGATGGCTATTTGGGATTTACCTCCTGGTGAGAGGGCCGAGTTGGGCATCACCTGCTAACAGGTAAATGTCCTGGTGGACAGGGTTGTAGGGATGCAGGTCTGCCTTGGGGAGGGGGGCTGGCTATTTGTCACTGGTGGAACCGGGGTTCCTCGGGGTCACTGGAGAGATTGGTCTCTGTCTTCTCCGTGAGTGGCCGGTTAAAGGAGACAGCAAGGAGGGAGGGAAATGAGGGCCCCGATGCTCATCGCGTGGACCGCTGTGCCGTCTGGCAAAGCTCGAAGGGTTTTTTCGCAAAAGCTGAAATTTGGTGACATAGAAGCAAAATGTCTTTGTATTTTCAAAGAACATCACTAGACCCTGAGAAGCTGGTCAGGACCTGTGTGGACCAGTCTTTGTGTTGTGCAGTTCTGGAGCTGTTGACCCAGCTCAGCACTCAGCTCTGCTGTGACAGCCCAGGGCCAGATGCTGGACAGGTGGCTTGAGGGTCCTGTTGGGCGATTGGACAGGTAGCCGAGGGGCCATCACCTCCACAGTTTTGGAAAACACCCCTGAGATCCAGTATTTGATCTCAGGGTGAGGTGGCCCAGAGAGCAGCTTGGAGTCCAGGTGTGGAAACAGGCTGATGCCTCGTGAAGACAGTCTTGGAGGGGCACACCCAGCACAGTCCCCTGAGTCTCTGCTCCTCCTGGCCTCTCAGATCACCTCCCACAAAAGACCCTTTCTCCAAATCTTTTACAGAACCCACTTCGGGGCAGTTGATAAGGAAGTTTAAGGCAAGAGTGTAGGGTCTGGAAGAACTGTCATCAGCTGTACTGTCTGAGATAAAAGGATGATTAGTGTGGATCTGTGAAGGAAGGTACAGAAGGTGGGGGGGGTTCCTCCTCTGGGGAGCACGGAGAGGCTAAGGTGTCTTTAAAATGCTCTTGCAGAGGACCCGGGTTCGATTCCCAGAACCCACATGGCAGCTACGAACCGTCCTTAACTCCAGTTCCAGGGGAGTCTGAAGCCCTCTTCTGACCTCTGCAGCATTGCATGACACGGGTGCACTCACATACGTGCCGGCAATACACTCATACACATAAAATAAAAATAATAAATTTAAAAAATATGGTAAGAGGAAAACCAGGCATGAAGGAATCGCCATGAGAAAATGCTAAATGTGCCCCCCAGGATGAACCAACGGGTTGGAGAAACCCAGCTCTCTGTCAGGACCGTGTGCCAGGAGAGTGGGTGACTTTGGGTTTGCAGAGTGGGGCAGAGTGCCTGGTGCCTCCCTTCTAGCAGGTTGCCCCGCAAGGAGGCACAGTTGCTCTTGATGTCTCCTACCCTGGATGTTTAATGTTTACCATTTTAATTAGAAGAACCGCTCAACCTCCACACTATTGCCCCATAATGAGCTCCTCCAGGTGTAGAATTAGAAACAAGACATCACAGAAAAACAGCTGGACAGAAAGCATAGCATGGACCCCTCTGAGGTAGGCTTGGAAGGCTTCTTCATTCCCTTCACACAGCCACTGGGGACACTCAAGGGGTGTCCACGGGTAGAAGGTGCCCAGAGATGCCAAGCACTGGGCCCATCCATCCTTGGCTGGGTTTCAGGTGGTTAAACCTTCCCTCCATCCTGTGTGTCCTACAATAGCCATTGTGGGCCATGTGTCCTTCAGCTGGGCAAGCCAGTGTGGTGCAACATTCTGTGTCCTGCTGTGTTGAGGACTCCTCTGACCTTCTAGGTGACCTCTTTCTCCCTCTCTCTCTCCTCTCCCTCCCCCCCAATCCGCCCCAGAAAACATTGTTCTACCTGTCCTCAGAAAACCTCCTGGTGATCCATACTTGGAAGAGATGCCTGTCTTTCAGCCCACGTGCTGGAGAGTGAGAAAACTCCTCAGGGAGTTCAATCCCAGCCTGGCCTTCCCCAGGGCTGGCTCTGAGACTGCCTGATGAGTGACTCCAGAGGATGCTGAAGGGTCTCTGCATACAACCCTATATGTTGTCCTTCCCAGCTGGGGCTCAGTGGAGATCCAGGTCTAAGAGCCTTCCCTGGGAGACCCAGCCACCTTGGCCTCGTCCCATGTTCTTGCCCAGTGTGTCTCAGGGTTTGCTCACTGACAGAGCCTACCTCTCTGTCACACATGGCCTGGCTCCGATGGGTGTGAGGGTGCATGGACAGGCGTGTTTCCTCGTTTTCAGGGCAGCCTCAGGGAACCTTGAAGTAGTTGTCCCAAAGTGAGGCCTCAGCTTCCTGGGAACAGGAATCCCTGGCTCAGGCCTGCAAACCCACGTCCTGAGCCCTGGGCTCACTTGACAATTTTCTTTCTTCAGTCTGTCCCACTTAGGGGCACTCAGCAAGCCCCTAATTGTGAACCTTCTCCAGATGTTTGCCCGTTCCCGCCTTACACTCTGTGTACCCCAAACCGCCACTCCTGCATAGTCTCTGTACAGAATCAAAGCCACGGTCCCCAACCATCCTCCCAGGCCCTGGGCATCCACCGCACACCCAGGACCTCCTCTAAGGGATTTACCCTTGGCCTCCTAGAACTGTCCCCTACCAGGAGCTCCTTGTTCCAGGAGAGGTGGGATGATCCTGGAGTCACCAAGTCATCTTTCAAAAAAAATTGTAAGCTAAATACATGACAAAATAAAGCTGGAAACTTCTTTCTGTGTAATTTTGGCTGTACTGGCCCTTCCCATGGGGCTGAATGGTAGTACCTATTATAATGGCTGTATGTATTCTACATGTGACTAACTGTACATGTACATGGTGACCATGTGATGGATGATGGGCACATTGTACATGTCCATCTCAGCCTGGTTATGATGAGAATATGCTGTTCTAGTAAACATAGCCACTTTTTAAAGCTTTATTAGGATTATGACTCTTCAGGTAAAAGAATTTCCACAGACACTAGAACAAATGAACATGGTAAAGCCACACAAACTGCACATGTCGTGTTTGGCATTATGCACATAATATGATAAAACAATAAATAGCAAAAGCAAGATTTACCACAATCCAAGACAGTGCTTGTGTCTGCAGAGAAACACAAAAACGTTTCAAATGCACCGGCAAATCCTTGCACTCAAATGACCAGAAAAGTTTAACCATTAATCATTTCCCATACATGAAGCTTGCCCATTCTTCCTCTGATGCTTAGGAGAACACAAGCCGTTTCCTTTTGAACTTAAAATCCTCCTGCCTCCATATCCTGCGTGCTGGGGGTAACAAGTGCCACCACCACGTCTGGCCAACACAAGTCATTCCTAAAGACATTTCTAATAACACCCCTCCTCCACTAGATCGTAACCTCTACTAGGACAGGCACCTGCTTTCAGCAGCGTCACAAACTCTACTTCCTCCCCCACATCCATTCCTTGGCAAAGTGATGAGTCACAAGCCAAACCTCTCATGATTCATCCCCAGCATAGCGTGGCCTACTGACCTTCTGCACAGCTAGATCAGGCTCCAGGCAGGAGACAGCTCACTGAACCCAAGATGCCTGCTGCACAGAAGGTACCTGATGCCCAACTGGAAATTTAGGGGTTCAGGTCTCCCAAACATCAGACTCTGGAGCTAGTGACTGGTTGACAAGGGAGAGCCTCCTGTCTTTCTGTAAAATACCCACTCTGAATTTGAGTTAGAATGGCTACTTAGGACTGCTGAACTGTTAACAGGCACCATCCTTTATCCTCAGGGGCTGGGCCAGTGCAGTCAAAGTCACACACCTTCTCTAAGGGACTAGAACAGGTCTGCACTACAGAGGTCCACCTCCTTTGCTACACAGCAAAGGGACTAGAACAGGTCTGCACTACAGGGGTCCACCTCCTTTGCTACACAGCAAAGGGACTAGAACAGGTCTGCACTACAGAGGTCCACCTCCTTTGCTACACAGCACTCAGCCCATTATGGCTGTGGGCCCACAATCTTCACAGCAGAGATGGGTACCTCTGAGTCCTCACTGCCCTGCACAAGCATAGCCAGGCCACATGTGCAGGAGGTGGAAAGTGTGGCTGCTCCAGGCCCTCAGGTCTGTATCAGACCCCTCTATGAGGGGGTCCTTCTCCCTGGCCTGTCCTAGGGTTTCTCTGTGCTTGTCTTAGTTCGCCTTCAATTGCTGTGACCAAACACTCTGACCAATACCAACTTGGGGAGGAAAGGGTTTATTCGGCTTACATCTCTGGGGTCACAGTTCATCAGGGAGCCCAGAGTAGGAACTCGGGGCAGGAACCTGAAGACAGGAGCTGGAGCACAGGCCACAGAAGAATGCTGCTTACTGGCTTCTCCCCTGACCCATGTTTAACCTGCTTTCTTATATAATACAGAACCACTTGCTCAGGGGTGGTACCACCAACAGAGGTCTGGGCCCTCCCACATCACTCAACACTCAAGAAAATGCCCCACAGACATGGTCACAGGTCAGTCCAATGGAGGCAATTCCCCAGCTGAGGCTCCCTGTACCCAGGTGTGTCAAGTTGACACTAGAGCTATCCAGCACAGGCTCCTCACTGTGGTCTTCATAGCCTTGGGGCCCTGTCTCAGAGGCAGGCAGGCTGCCTCTCCCTTCCTGGAATTCCCTTCCCTTTCCATTTACCGCAGCTTCTTTCATCACTTGTGGGATGATTAGATGTTATGCTCTTGTTAGAACCTGGGGCATATCTTCCAGAAAGACTTCCTGACCCTCCCTGTCAGGGTAGCTCTTTCATGACCACTGCACCGAGGGAGACCTCTCTGCCTTTGGACTACACTGTTGCTTGTTGCATAGGAGTCAGATCTGAGTGGTCTCCATGGCCATCGATGGCAGTGCCTGACACCTGGTGGAGCCAGGCCTAAGAACAGAGACGGCCTCCTCTAGAAGAGGCCTGCTACTGATAACTTGGCCAAATTCCTTTCTCTGTGAGTTCTCCATTCAGTAAAAATGGCCTGCTGAGTCCAGAGACAATCTTTTAAACTACCTCACTAGGCTGCTAGGGTAACTATCCCCCAACCTCAAGGTAGCAGGGCAGCATGGGGCACTTACAATCTCTCTGGAGCCTGGACTGTCTAGGTAAAGAGGTTAGGTGGTGGCGCGGGGAGAGAAGAGGGACTGAGGCATGTCCTCAGCCCAGTCCAACATCTTCTTCTTCTATTACCTCAAAACTACCCAGCAAACAGCTTAACAAGGACTAAATACTGATGCTTCATTTGGGAAGTTCACACTCAGGCATTTAGAGGGAGGAAAAGAGGCGAGGTGGAGAAGAGTGGGGAACAATGCAAGGTGCTCCGTCCTAAACTGGGCCCTGCCTCATGACAGCCTTGAAGAGACACAGCTGGCCTGTTCACCAGCTGCTCCCACCGGCCGGCCGTGCTGCTGGTGAGGAGCGAGGCCTCGCAGACAGCCTGGTTCTCCCCTCCCAATTCTCCAGGAGTCAGTGTTTCCCCCCAGGAGTGTTAGCTTCTTGACAAGTCTAGGATGCTCTATCTTTCCTGTGCTAGGGCATCCCATCTGTGTGTGAGAAGAGACGGAGTCAAGGACAGTGTGACAAGGTATGTGTGACATACCCAGTACCTTCCAGAAGATGAAACAAAGACGTCCCCATGGTCATGGCCAGTCAGTGCTAAGTTCAAGATTGAACAGTCTGTCTCTGAACCTCAAAGACCAAGGTCAGGAGCTTGGATTTCACAGAACAAGCCGAAGAGCAGCCAGTGCCTCCCACTCAGAAGGAGCCTGAAAAAGGACCTGTGAACAGTGCTCTGGCTCCAGGTGCCCTTCTCAGCAGAGGGAACGGCAGGAGTGTGTGGCCCCGGAGAGATGAGCACTTTTGTCCAAAGCAGACTTGGAGGGGTTTGAAGCATCTTTACTGGGGTGCACAGGTTAGTTTTAGTTTCAACGCCACCTTCCTCTGTCACCATATAAACTTTCAGCTACCAAAGAGACCAGATGGCAGAAGTGGCAGGTGGGCAGAAAAGCCAAAGGAGGAGGAAGAGCAGAGTGATATACAGGCACGGACCAGAAGGACCGTCCATCTACCCCACCGGCCCGGTCTCTAGGGATCCCGGCATCTGCTAATGAGTCCTTTGGTATTACTCAGGTCGTCAGAGCTCAGGAGCTGCTGGTCATACCAACCATGTGTGTGGCCCACATCCACTGAGCATCATGTATCAGCTTGTCAGAACCAGATTAAGATCGCACGTGGCCCTTCCTACCGCACAGCAGGGCTTCACACCTGAGTGTTTCTCTGGTGACTCACCAGGTCAGAGTGCCTGCTCTAAGTGCTCCCAGGGTGGCTATGCTAGCAGAGGGGAAGGCCTTCAAACTCAGGGGCCCCTCCAGGCTGCTCTCTGTAGAGCAGGTGGAGCTGCTCAGGAAGGAAGAAACTTTCTGAAGTCTGAGTGGCTCACAGGAAGTTTCTGGAATTCTGGAGTTGGCAATGATTGGGGATCATCTGGGGAAGATCAAGGTCCTAGGGATCTCTGAGGGGAAACATCTGTGCCAGAGAGGGCAGCAGAGCCTGGGCTGGTGAAGGCATGCTTGGTACCAATGACATTTCTTGTATTAAAGAGGCTGTGGAAGGTTCTGTTGAGAACCTGAATAAGGCTTTACTGGGGCACCTGTACGGAACACGGCAGAGGGTCTACTTGCAGCTGAGACCCACGAGGCGGCATTGTCCTCTCCGTGTTGGCTGGGGACCAGCTGCACCTTGAAACCAAGAGGGCAAGATCCCACTTCAAGCCAGAGGGAAGGCCAGTATGGTGTGTGGCATCACAGGTGGGTGTGCCAACACTAGTACGCCCAGTCACAGTGGAAGCACGGACAGTGCTCTCCGTCTGCCTTGTGCAATGGCTGCCATAACTTCAGTGCTCTCCACAGCCTTTTCCCAACATATGCGCATGCGTAAGAAGGAAGTTCTGACTTTATGATCTTGTGTCTTATCAAACACCATATGTCTGTCCTTCAGCCGTGCATTTTTGCCTGTAGAAATTGTCTCTAATATTTTCTTGTGATCTAAGTTAGTTTACATTCTTTTTCCACAGGAATGTACTGTGTGTATTTATCATGACTTCATTTTCAGGCATGGTTACCTCAAGCTTAGAGATTGACCGATCTGCATTTAATTACTGAAGTCTAAACTAAACCTTTGCAGTCCTTCAGCACAAGATAAAAGCTCAGTACATTTCACCATCTTCCAGCATCCTGGTTTTTCTTCTTTAACAGAAATATGAACTTGGATACACAAGTTGCTTTCATCTTAGGACCGGCTTTTCTGTCTGGTTCTCACAGAGTGTTGGTTACTTTTCCCATGGCTGTGACAAAATGCCCAGCCAAAGCCAATTTAGGAGGGAAGGGTTTATTTTGGTTCACAGTTGAGGATACAGTTTATCATGACGGGAAAGTCATGGGGGCAGGGGCATGAGGCCAAGGTCACATCGCGTCTGCAGTCAGGAAGCAGAAGGAGATGGATGCTGTGCTCGGCTCTCTTCTATTCACTTCAAAATCCCAGTCTGTGGGATGGTGCCATGCATACTTAGGGTGGGTCTTTCCACGTCAGCTACCTTAATCTAGACACTCCCTCATAGGTAGGCATACCCAGAGGTGTGTTTCCATGGAGATTCTAAACCCTGCCAACCTGAAAAGGAAAAAGAACCATCCCAGGTGTATGACATCCTTTGGATGTCCCGGGTTTGGAGCTGGTCTCCAGTGCTTGTTTGCCCACATCCTTGTGCATCAAGGAGTAGAGAGTCAGTTTCCATACAGGTGGCCAAGGGGCACGCTGTCCAAGCTATCCCTCTAGGGGGCAGGTTCCTGGAAGCTTCCAGATGCAGTATCGGTGGGCAAGTCCCACAAGCTGGAACAGGAGGATGGTTTACCATGTTCCATAGATGTCCCATATTCCTCTCCGTCACTCCCCTGTGAAGGCCTGTCCTGTTTATACCCATTGTCTCTAGGGTCACTGTAGTCACAGACAAATGCTCACTGTCTCTGGCTCTAGGGGCAAAAATCTGACATTGATCCTGATCTTTTGGAGGCTCCGGGAGGGTCCATTTTGACTGCAGCTGCTGCAGCTCCAGACTTCCCTGGGTTTGTCACCATGTGGCACCAACTCTGCCTTCATCCTCACACGGTACTGCCCACTGCCTGCCCCATGTCCAACACCTTGATTCCTCACTCTCGCAAGGACACCTGGCAGGTGCTGCGGGATGAGCACCCCCTCACAGACCCTGGGCACAAACACTTCTGCAAAGGCCCCTTTCCAAGGAAAATCCTGCTCACAGGGCCTGGGGGGTTGGGTGTGGATGTCTCATGGGGACCACTGTCAAGCCCCACCCCCCAGGCCGGTGTTCTCAGTGTCTGGATGCAGCCAGCAGCAGCACCACAGGCACAGATGGCAGCACCATCCTACCGTCATGTGGGGTGAGCGGTCATCCAGGCCAGACCCTGGAAGTCAGGCTCAGAGCCACCAAGTAAGAGCTCTGTCCTCATGGGACCCTACCACATTCTAGGTCTGTGTATTCATGAATATAAAGGCAGTTTGTGGTTCTCAGTGGAATTTATTTACCTATTTTTTTTCCTTTTCCATGATTGATTAACACATCTATATAAATTAGAAGTTTGAGGCATGAAACTTAGAAACATGGCTAACGTTCTTCCCAGTTGGTCACCGGTTTTGTTTTAGCACCTTTGGGAAGAAGGAAGGATACACAAACATTTGCATATTGTCGGATTTTATATTTCTAACGTTTTCTTTTCCTTTTTTGAGACAGGATTTCCTTATAGCTCCAGCTGTCTGGAACATGCTATGCTGACCAGTTTGGTCTTGATCTCTGAGACCTGCCTGCCTCTGCCTTCCCAGAGGTGGGATTAAAGGTGTGCTGCACCAGGCCCAACTATGCTTTTTATTTTTGTTTTCCACTTCTTTTGTGTGTCCCTGTGTATTTGACATGTATGTGCAGGTGTCCCTGGAAGATGGCATGGATCCCATGGAGCTGGAGTTACAGACTGTGGTAGTTTGAATGCATGCCCCCCATATGCTCCGAGCCTTTGAACACTTTGTCCCCAGTTAATTGGCACTGCTTGTGGAGATTAGGAAGTGCAGAATTGCTGGAGGAAGCACGTCACTGGGGGGTGTTCATAGACACTTCCCATCTCCAGGTTCGCTCTCTCAGCTTCCTGTGCCTGCTTGAAGATGTGAGCCTAGCTTTCTGCCCCAGCTGCCTCCTGCCACGCCTCCCCACCATGGTGGACTCTGATCCCTCTGGAACTTTCAGTGACATGAACTCTTTCTTCTATAAGTTGCCTTGGTCATGATGTTTTATCACAGCAAAGGAAGGCAGCTAACACACAAGTTGTGAGTTACCCAGTGTGGGTTCTGGGACCTGAACTCAGGTCCTCCAGAAGAGCAACAAATACTCTTAACTGCTGAGTCATCTCTCTAGACCCTATTGCACCTTTATCTGAGTCTTACTTGGAAGACTTTTCCCAGCCAGTGTAAGGAACTTGTTCATGGGTTCTTCTAGGGGACTTGTGGCTTCGTTTTTATTACTTAATTAAATTTTAGATGCATATTTCAGACCCATCTAGAGTTCTTTCTGCCGTTTTGAGTGAGATGAGTCATTTTGTTTCTTTCAAATGGCTATTAACTACTTCCCATAAAGCCGGGTGCTTTGCTTGGGCAATCTGAGACTCACCCTGTGACGGTCCATCTTCATTGTTAACTTGCCTGGATCTTGAATCTTCTAGAAGAGACCTCTCTGAGTGCGTCTCTGAGGGTGTTTCCAGGGAGGTTTAGCTGGGGAGAGAAGACCCATCTTGACTGAGGGCCATGCCAACTCATGGGATGAGGTGACCATCGACTCACCCGGCCACTGCTGCCATGATTTTTTAGCATGGCTGAAGCCTTAAATCATGAGCCCCAAACAAGCCCTTCCTTCCTTTAGCTGCTTTCGTCAGGGATTTTGTCACAGCAATGAACACGTCACATGCCTGTACCCTGTGCTGAGGCCCCTGGACTCCGGCTGCTTCTGGTCTTCTTGCTCAGCAGTGCTGGTGTCCTGGCCCTGTCAACCCTGGATCCCTGGACTGTGAGGACAGACTCCTTCGTATGTGGTCCTATCAGGTAGACCTACTGTGCTCCTGCTTTCCTCCTTGTTCATCTTTCTGTGCGATGCCCAGATGGTCTCTGTTTTGTTTGCGACAAGATCTTACTATGAAGTCCTAGTTGTCCTAGATCAAGCTGGCCTGAACTTGCAGCCTCTGCCTCAGGTTCTGGGATTTCAGGTATGCACCACCACAGCTGGCTTTACTCTGGATGTTCTTATATTTCCCATTACATCTTCATGCTGACTTCCCTGATGAGGTCTATTCCTGTGTTAGGGGAAGCCGTCCTTCCCCACTGCTCCTGAAGCTCTTACAGTTAGGGCTCCTCTCTCCGCTCCCATCCCTTCCCCTTCCCCCTCCCCTCTCTTCCTCCTCCCCCTTCCCCTTCCCCCTCCCCTCTCTTCCTCGTCCCCCTCCTTTTCCCCTCGTCTCTTTGCTGGCATCTGCAGTGAACTCATGGGAGATTTACATTTTCCCAGTTATGCCTGGCGTCTTACCATAGTAAGCTTCCTGCCCAAGATCAACAAATGCTTTCAGTGTGCAACAGGCCTCAGGAGACCCTAGATGACTGCTTCCCCCTTCCCCTTCCCCCTCCCCTCTCTTCCTCGTCCCCCTCCTTTTCCCCTCGTCTCTTTGCTGGCATCTGCAGTGAACTCATGGGAGATTTACATTTTCCCAGTTATGCCTGGCGTCTTACCATAGTAAGCTTCCTGCCCAAGATCAACAAATGCTTTCAGTGTGCAACAGGCCTCAGGAGACCCTAGATGACTGCTAGAAAGGTTCCCACATAGATTTTTCAACTGAGCGTTACAGTTTTTGGAAATGCTGCTTTTGGTGGATATTTTGTGAGGCTTGCTGGGAGCACGTGAGAAGGTAAAGACTGTGTGCTATCTTTGTAACCCCTACACGCCCCTTAAAGCAAACTTCACTAATTTATATAGTTTCTTTAGACTTCAAGGTCCTGTTGGTAAATGGAGTGAATGTTGCCTTTTTCCCCTTCACTCCAGGCACGTGGGGAAGGTGGATGAAGAGCCCTGGGTCTCTATGTGTGGCCACCCATCAACGTGAACAAGACGACACTTGAAGCCTGGAGGTGGGTGGGGTCCCTGTAACAAGCAGGCCCAGGGCTGTGCTGTGAGACATTTTCTTAACTGCTGGTTTTTATGGGAGAGCCCAGTCCATCATGGGCAGTGCCACCCCTGGGCAGGTGGTTCTAGGCGTATAAGAAAGCAGGCTGAGCACAGGTCGGAAGAGGGAGCCAGGAAGCAGCGCTCCTCCGTGGTCTTCACTTCAGCAGCTGCCCCAGGCTCCTGCTGGAGTTTCCAAGCTCACTTCCCTCAGGATGGGCTGTAGGTGAGATAGCCTTTTCCTCTCCAGTTTGCTTTTGGTCGATGTTTTCTCACAGCAATAGGAAGTAACCAGGACAAAGGCCAATAAATATAGTGGACCAAGAAGGGCAGCACAAGGCCTTGGGGTACAGCTCCCCATGTGTCCAGGGACGGAAAGCAACCCTCATCCAGGTGGTGGTAACCTCTGGACCTCAGTGGGGAGCTGGACTCTTACTCTGAGAGGCCTCTCACCTGGCCTGCTGCTGCGTCCTGAGAATGAGCTCTGTCAGTGCTGGGTGAGTCTCTCACATTGGCCTTGGGTGGTGGCTGTGGGGCTCTCCGCTGTAAGGGACCATTGCCACCAGCTCTGCACTGCACTGTGTACAAGCAGAGCCTCCTCCCACCATGCAAGCCTCTCCTGCAGGGCTGGGCCCAGTCTGTCCTCAGGGAGGCCTACAGGCTTCCTGAGACATCTGTGTTGTATAGCTCTCCAGGGCCCGTCTTCCTCCCTGTCTGCTTGACTCACTTTTATCATTCAGACCAGGGATCAAGAAGGATGTTTTGGCGCTCCTTTGGATATTGTCACCATCTCTGTGGCTCAGTTCTCACCCCACCTCCCTGAGGGCAGAGATAGGTGTTGCAGGGATTAGGTTACCCAGGGTCCTGTCTGATCCTTAGGGTCCTGCTGTGGCACTGGAGGAAAAAAGGCAGCTACGAGCACAGTCAGGGAGAAAGGAGAAGCCAGAGATGGGGCCTGGCCTGTGTCAGAGCTTACCTGCTGCTATGAGCACCCAGGACAAGACTGTTCCTGCTGAAGCTGCCTTGCCTCAAGCTGGGCTGTCTTTGGGGTGCTGCAGAGGAGACCAGGTATGGTACAAAGACACAAAGGCTCCCAAGAGCCTACGAATGAGGGGGATGAGCCCCAATGTCACACTCTGGTCTGGGAGGATGGTCTCCAGGGAAGTCTCTTCCATTCCCTGCCAGAGGGGCTGTCAGAGGCCAATGCGGGTCTTTGGTAGAGTCTGAGGACACAGTAGCTTGGTGCAGTCCCCAAGCGCAGGCCCAGCTCTCTCTGCAGAGCTGAGTAAACCAGGTACTCCAACAGGTCCCAAGTGTCTCTGGGAAATCTGGACAGCTGCTCCCCTGGGAACACAGAAATGCTCCAGAACCTGGAAGAGCCGATCCCTATTCAGCTTCTTTTCAAACCGTGTGGCGAATCCACCTGGGTTCAAAGGCCATCACTTTTCTCCTGTCCTCTGACAGGTCTTCAAAATAATAGAGAGTGCAGCCATCCTGTTATCCCAGCTGCTGGGGTGGGGGGTGCTCCTGGACAGCACCCTGCAATGAGGTCTCAAGTGCCCACAGGACTGCATGGCAGTGCCAGGGCAGGCGTTCTGCTCTAGCGGGTCTAGGGAGCACCTGGGGAACTCAACTTTCTCCCCTGGAGGGACGTGGGAGCACCATGGGACCAGGCCTCCAGCCCTAGAAGGCTCAGAGGTCAGTGTGGGACCTGAGCTTTGGCTCTAGTCTTCCCAGATCCCTGGAGAGACTGCGGATTGTCTCCAGTGGTCCCTTAAGGGCACATTGGATTGCAGGGTTTAGGCTTCTGAGGTTCCAGCTGTCACTACAGGATTGGCAGTCTACACTGCTGTGGTCCAGGAGGTTGATTCCGGTCTATGGCACTGACAACAGCCCCGGGATGGTGTGTATAGACTTTGGTGGGTCTGACGTTAAGGGTCCTGCCCTTAGTGAGTTTGTAGCAGTCTTGTCTGGCTGCCTTGGGGCTTGGCATGTGGGTCCACCCGGGGTCCTGTTGATACACAGCCACGACGACTGCCTCAGCAGTTTCATTCATTAATCGCCCCCAAGTCCCAGCAGCCCCGAGGCTGAGCCTCTTGTGAATCCCTATAGGAAGGATCACAGAAAACAAAACACCCAGATCCTCTTAGGAGAACGGGAACTCAAAGCTGAACGACAAACCACTGCACCGAAACACGAAGACGTGATGCAACCCCAGCTGTGCCCCACCCAGACAACAACCTCCATGGGAATTCAAAACTAGACAAATGAAGTGGCTAAGGAGGAGTTCAGTTTGCCTTTTTAAAAGAACTAATGACCCAAACAAGCAGATGCAGGAATTAAGGAATTAATCTATTCAAGACCTTGACAAAGTTACTGAGACAGTCAGAAAATTGCCAGTGACAGTCAGAAATATGGAGGGAAGAAATTTATCAAGGAGACTGGAAGACTTGAAGTGAAGGAGAGGATCGGTGAAGCTCAAACAGCAGACACTACCAACAGACAAGACGACCAGAGGGGGCTTCAGAGACAAATGACAAAATCCAGACAATAACCGACACACACACAGAAAATAACAGGATCATGAATAGAACTTTCGAGAAGTCTGGACTACACCCAAGAGGTCAAACCTAGGAATTCATGGCACAGCAGAACAAGAGGAGATGAAATCAAGTGAAGTACACAGACCATTCGACAAAATTATAGCAGAAACCAGAATAAACTGTCTACCACACATCATAGTCAGAATATAAAACTACAAAGTAAAGAATAATCCTCAAAGCAACACAAGAAAAATGTCAACTTACAAAGGCAGAATTATCAGAATTCCCAGACTTTCCATCAGCCATAAATATCAGAAGACCAGGGAACAAGTATTTCAAGCTCTGAAAGTAAATAACTAAGAATGCTATACCCTGCAAAGTTGTCTTTTAAAACTGATGGAGAAATCAAGAATATTTTAAGACAAACACAAATTAAGGCAATTTATGACAAGCCAGTATTGCAGAACATTCTGAATGGAATACTTTATAGCGAGCAACAGCAACAACACTAGACCTGGGAAAGAAACAGCCATATCAAACACAGCACCTCAGCAAACCCTTGAAACTAATATTGGAGAAGGAAACAAAATGCAAATAATTCAGTAAGACAGAGCATCAGCAAACTAATTCACAGGAACTAGCAAGTTCCTTTCTATAAGAAACTTGAATGTAAACAGCCTCAACTTACCACTAAAAAGACAGACTAATGGACTGGATTTAAAAATAAGAACCAGCACTGGGTGTGGTGGTGCATGCCTTTAATCCCAGCACTCAGGAGGCAGAGGCAGGTGGATGTCTGTGAGATCAAGGCCAGCCTGGTCTATACAGTGAGTTCCAGACTGTCTGGAGCTACAGGAGACCCTGCCTAAAAAACAAAAATATAAAGAACCAACTATATATCGTCTCCAAGAAACACACCTAGTCAGCAAAGATACAAAGAACCCTCAACATTAAAGGATTCAAAACAAACACCCAAACAAATGGAAACTAGTCAAGCAGGCCTGGCTATTTTTATACTGATAAACTACATATCAAAGCTAATCCAAAGAGATAAAGGACACTACATATTAATAAAGGAAATAATCCATCAAGAAGATATGACCAGAGTAAACATTTATGCACCAAATATTGAAGCCCCAAATTTTATTAAACAAACACTAAAGGCATAAAAGGCCATATAGGTTCTGGCGTAATCATAGCAGGGGACTTCAACACCCTCCTCTTATTTTTAGATAGTTCTTACAAATTAAAAACAAGTAAAAATACATAGAATATTTTACCCAACAGATAAGGACTACACATTTTTTTTCAGAAACATATGGGACCTCTTCCAAAATTGTCCACATCATAGGACACATGGCAAGTCTCAAAAACAGATAATTTCTTGTATCTTATCAGACCACAATGGAATAAAAGTAGAAATAACAGCAAGATGCCCCCTCCTAATACTTGGAAACTAAACAATACATTCTTGAATGAACAATAGGTCATCCAAGAAATTAGGGGTGAAATTAAAGAAATCCTAGTGACAAATGATGACATCACAACCTATCAAAACTTCTTGGATATAGCCAAGGCAGTCCTGAGAAGATAGTTTACAGTGACCATAGGGACAAACACTCTGGGAGACATCAAATAAACAACCTAATGATGCACCTCAAAGCTCTTGAAAAACAAGCATCAGGCAAACCCCAATCCCAGGAGGTAGCAAGAAGTAACAAAGACCGGGAGGAAGTTACTGAACTAGAGACTAAAAGAACTACATAAAATAAACCAAACAATGTTTCTTTGAAAACTTAATGTTGACAAAACCTTAGCCAATCTGCCAAAACAAAGAGGGAAAGACACACAATTAGAGATCAAAAGAGGGTCTCTGCAGCAGACTTCAATCAAGTACAGACGATTGCTGGGATTACTTGGAAAACCTGTACTCTGAAAAACTGGAAAACCTAGAAGAAATAAAATTTCTTAATGTATACCATCTACCAAAATCAAACCAGCAGATATAAGTAACTTAAACAGCCCTCTACGAGCAATGAGACAGAAGCTGCAATCAAAAGTCTCCCTTCAAAAAGCCCAGGGCCTGACAGCTTTACTACTGAATTCCATCAAACTTTCAAAAAAGGCCTCACACCCATACTTCTTAACTTGCTCCACAAAATAGAACATGGAAGAACACTGCCGACAAAAGAAACTACAGGACAATTCCGTAGACGAACACAGATGCAAAATTTCTCAAGTTGCAAACCAAATTCAGGAAGCTATTAAGGAGATCAATGACCAGCTGAGCTTCATCTAGAACAGCAACATATATACCAACATATGTTGGTATAGCATATATGTCAATGAATGTAATGCACCACATAAACACTAAAGGACAGAACCCACATAATCACCACATTGATGTCAAAAACGTATTTGACAAAGTTCAACAACATGCCACCATGATAAAAGTTTTGGAGGGGTTAGGACTACATGGAATAGACCTCAAAACAGTAAAGACTGTTTATAACAAACCTAGAGTTAACATTATATTGAAAGATCCGCTGAGAAGATTTCCTCTAAAATCAGGAACAAAACAAAGATGCCCCTTGTTTAACATAGTACTTGAAGTCTTAGCTACAGCAATTAAATAAGAAAATGGCATAAAGAGGATAAGAATAGGAGAGAAGAAATACTTATTTGCAAAAGGCCGGGTATGGTGGCATACAACTTTAACCCCAGCACTTGGGAGGCAGAGGCAGGCAGATCTCTGTGAGTTTGAGGCCAGCCTGGTCTACATAGCGAGTTCCAGACCAGCTGGGGGTGACAGGGAGACCCTGTCTCAAAAAGACCAAAAAAAAAAAAAAAAAAACCAGACCCTATAGAATCTATTAGAAAACTCCTAGCTCTAATATATACAATGAAGTTGCTGGATACAAAATTAATATTTCAAAAACAGCAGCCTTCTTATACAGCAACAATATATGGTCAGAGAAAGAAACGATAACAAATATCCTATTCAAAATAGCATTAAAAAAATAAATGCAGGGCTGGAGAGATGACTCAGCAGTTAAGAGCACTGGCTGCTCGTCCAGAAGACCCTGGTTTGTTTCCCAGCACCCACATGACAGCTAACAACTGTCTATAACTCCAGTTCCAGGGGATCTGACACTGCACTCAAAGGCTTTTCCAGCCCAAAGTTCCAAATGCTTCCACAGTCCTCCTAAAAATACCAAGGTCAGATCTGTCATGGCAATACCCCACTCTTGATACCACAATCTGTGTTAATCAGGGTTCTCTAAAGAAACAGAACTGGTAGAATGAAT
>NW_008355380.1:2151161-2152144 GCF_000622305.1 Nannospalax galili
GGCTGCACCACACCAGAGAGACTGAGAATCCGAAGTCACTCAGTGCATGAGGCTGGATGTCTCAGTAGTCCCAATCTGGTGCGCAAAGTCCGATGACTTACAAATGACCAGCTACTCTTCAGTCTACAGCAGCAAGACAAACTCACCAGTGAGAGAGAAGGCAAATGGAAAAAAGCAAGCGTTCTCCTGTGCCATGGCCTTTTACATGGGCTGCCATCAGAAGGTAACACCCACATTTAGGGTGTGTCTTCCAGCTTCAAATGATCCAATCAAGATCTCTCTCATTTCAGTTAATCCCAGATCCAGTCAAGGTGACACCCAGGATTAGCCATCACAGATACCTATCAAATTTCCAATCTCAATATTACAAGTAAAAAACAATCCAAGAATTCATGTGGAGCCATAAAAGACCATGAATATCCAAAGCAATCCTATGGAGAAAGAGCACAGCTGGAGGCATCACAATACTCAAAACCAAATCATACTACAAAGCTACAGTGCTAGACAGCTCAGTACCGGATTAAAAGGCCGAGGGAACAGAACAGCAGGCCTGGAATAAGCCCACCTGATTCTTGATAAGGGAAGCAAAAGCATACATTGGGGGGGAAAGATGGCCTATTCAATAGATGGTGCAGCAAAACTGGATTTCCACCTGCAGAAAAATGAAATTAGATTCACAACTCTCACCTTGTATAAAGCTCGATTCAAATGTCAGGTATGTGATTCATGCCTTTAATCCCAGCACTTGGAAGGCAGAGGCAAACAAATCTCTATGAGATTGAGGTCAGCCTGGTCTACTTAGTGAGTTCCAGGTCAGCTGGGGCTTTGGAAAGACCCTGTCTCAAAAAGACAAAAAAGAAAGAAAGGAAGGAGGGAGGGAGGGAGGGGGGGAGGGAGGGAGGGAGGGAAGAAAGAAAAGAAAGAAAGAAAGAAAGAAAGAAAGAAAGAAAGAAAGAAAGAAAGAAAGAAAGAAAGAAAAAAGA
>NW_008355380.1:2152976-2153829 GCF_000622305.1 Nannospalax galili
AAAACCAGAACTCTGGGACTTCTGAAAATATAGGGAATACTCTTCAGGATATCAAGGTAGGTAAGAACCTTATTAATAGATCAATATCATGAAATTAACCCCAAGTATCAATAGATGGGGCTAGGTGAAATTGAAAAGGTTTTGCACAGCAAAGGAAACCATTACCAGAGTACACAGACAGTTCACAGAATGGGAGAAAATATTTACCATGTATATATCAGAAAAGGGGCTGATACCCAGAATATAAAAAGAACTGCAAAACTTAAATTCCAAGGAAATAGAATCACCAATTAACAAATCAAATAGACAGTTTTCAGAAAAAATACAAATGACTAGCAACTATTTTTCAAAGTATTCAACATCCTTAATCATCAGGGAAATGTAAATTAGCTACTTTGAGATACCACCTTGCCACAGTCAGAATGGCTACTAACCATAAATATGACAATAAATGTTGGTGAGCATGTGGAGAAAGAGGAGCCCTTATTCACTGGTGGTGGGAATGCAAATTAGTACAGCCATTATGGAAATCAGTTTGGAGGCTCCTTAAAATATCTGGGCATGTGCCCAGAGAACTCCACACCCCGCTACAGAGATGCCTGCAGCCCATGTATATTGCTGCTCAGTGTACTATAGCAAGGGAGGGGAGCCAGCCTAGCTGTCCATCAACAGGTAAATGGATAAGGGAAATCTGGGATAGATAGATACATGATAGATGATGGATGGATGGATAGATGAAGATAGATGATGATGATAGATATATGATAGATAGATAGATAGATAGATAGATAGATAGATAGATAGATAGATGATAGATAGATGATAGATAGATAGATAGATAGATAGTAGATAG
>NW_008355380.1:2154051-2170296 GCF_000622305.1 Nannospalax galili
TACTTTCTTAGCATATCACAGGGCTGAATTTCATCGCTAGACACCAGAAATGGAGACAGAGTGAAAGATGATTAGGTACATTAATAGATACATAGAGAAATGGATGGATGGATGAATGGATGGATGGATAGAACATAGGTCATAGAGGTGATAAATAGAAAGTTAGATCGATGTCAGATGCCTACATGATACATAAATGGATGACTGATGATATAGATGATAGAGAGATGGTAGATAGATACAAAGATATATACATAGATGGATAGACAGACAGACAGACAGATAGATAGATAGATAGATAGATACAGAGATAGATAGATAGATAGATAGATAGATAGATAGATAGATAGTTAGATAGATGGATGATGGATGGATGGATGGATTAATGGATGGATAGATAGATAGAAAGAAAGAAAGAAAAGGTACGTACATAGGTACTTGATAGACTGTAGACACAATAGATGAAGACAGATGATAGATGGATAGATAGATAGATGATAGATGATGATAGATGATAGATAGATAGATGATAAGATAGAAAAGCTCGGCATGGTGGTGCATGCCTTTAATCCCAGCACTCAGGAGGCCTATGAATGCTATGAATTCAAGGTCAACTTGGCCTACATAGTGAGTTCCAGGCCAGTCAGGGCTACATCATGAGATCCTGTCTCAAAAAATAACAATAAAATATAATTAAATAAATGGTTTTTTTAATGTCACTGTTCTGGCTGCTTGACTGGGATTTTTGCCTGAGTTTGACTCTCAACTCAAAAATCCACTAGTGTATAGATGATAAAACTGAAGCACTAAGAACTTAACAACTTGCCAAGGTCACCGTGGGTGATCCCAAGGCCTTCCCTGAGTATTGACCTGCAGAGGTCCCATGGTTGCCCTACTGGCTGCCTTCCAGGTCTCTCCTACCATGACAGAGGACAGGTAGAGATACATCACTCAATATAATCAAGAGGATGCCCCACAGACATGGCCACAGGCCAGTCCCATGGAGGAAATTCCCCAATTGAGGCTCCCTCAAGCCAGGTATGTCAAGTTGACACTAAAGCTATCCAGCACAGATAGATAGATGATAGATAGATAATAGATGGATAGATGATAGATAGATGACAGATGGAGAAATTAGAAAAGCTGTGTTTTCCCTCATATTTGATCCTATAATGCATCCATGTACTTATGTAAACAAGTGTGTGTGGGGGTAGACCACAATATTTAGAGTAGAGGACAGCAGGGTTAACTGGTGAAGAAAAAGAGAGTTTTTGTCTGTTTTCATGGTGGATGTGGATTTTCAACTTTCTGCATACTGAAGTAGCCGGAATCATCTCTGTACTCCATAAAAGTCCAGCAACTGTTGGCCCCTTCAGGCCATGACCGTGAGAGTTGGGCTTCTTTTGAGTCTATTGACCCATAGAGCAGAGGGAACTGGACATGACTGGACACTGTATTTTTGGATAAGGTAAATGAGATAATACTATTACTGTTCTTGGTAACTATCTTTTATTTTGTTATAAAATTTCTAATTTTCTAATAAAATCGTCTAGAAACTATGACCTCTGCAGTCAAGGGTTTGGGGAGGTTTTAGTACCAGGAATGAGTCCCCCTCACTACCAACATTTCCCTAAACCAACACAATTTCTAATTGTAGTCTAAATACTTACATCCCCACATCAGTGTGGCTCTCTTCTTTTCACAGGTGGAGACTATTACTGAGGTCCCCGACTGGTCAAATTGCAGAGGTGCACAGCCCCAGTTGGTACATATAAAACACAGCCCCTTATACCTAAGACTCAGGGAACACCACAGAAGAGGGGCTGAACCGTGAAGTCAGAGGATCAGAACACCTTCGGCAGACCAGGTGGAGAACCTGCATCCAGGAAACCTCAGCAACACAGCTGCCTAACTGCAAGCTGCAAAATGCCAGCACAGGCTGAGACACCAACATAGATGGGGAAATGCCACAAGGTCCCACCCCTAGATGAAGAGTTGCAGGCAGCTAAGGACTGCCAGGAAAGGGAGGTCAGCTTTCTCCAGTGATGAGCTACTTCCTGAAAGGTTATCCAGGCCCAAGTGGTCAGCCCTAAACACATCACATAGGTGCAACACTAAATGGACTCAGTAGGTAGTTTTCTGTACATAGACATATATATATATATATATTATATATATATATAGAGAGAGAGAGAGCAATAATAATTAAAGAAGGCATAGTAAAATTGAGAGTGTGTAGGTGAGACATAGGAGGAGAGGGAGGGGCAGAAATAATGTGAACACAGTACTCATGTAATGTGTGATTTGAATGAGACTGTCCCCCATAGGCTCCAAGTATGTGGATATTTTGTCCCCAGTTGGTGGTGTTGTTTTGGGAGGTCTTAGGAGGGGTGGCCATGCTGGATGAAGCACGTCACTGGGGGCGGGCTTAGAGAGTTCTTAAGCCTTGCCGGATCTCCAGTCTCTCTCTGGCTCCCTGTGCCTGCTTGAAGATGTAGAACCTAGCTTCCACTCCTCCTCCAGCCACCTCTGCCTCGATGCCTCCCCAGCGTGATGGACTCTTGCCCCTTGGAACCGTAAGCTTAAATAAACTCTTCTTTTTATAAGCTCCTTTGCTCAGTGTTTCTATCACAGGAACAGAAAAGTAACTAATACATGCATCATACTCTAAAGCAAATATTTTAAATAATAAAAAAAGAAAATCTTTAAGACTAAATGAGAGGAAAATGAACTTAGCCCTTCAAAAGTGGAGTGGGTTCACACGCAGCCTGAGCAAATCAAACCTGCTGTTGCTGGGCCGCCTCACCCCGTGGAGCCGAGTCCCCGAGGAAGCATCTGTGCTGAGGGGACAGTGGTGCGGAGGTAGCCCACCCCCCACCTTCCCTCCTTGGCTGCTCTTGCTGTACAGCATAGCTCACGTTGCCATCCTCCTACCCACAGTGCACTGGGACAGCTGTAACCCAGTTCTCCGTCTGACCTCTCGTGGGTAGTAATCCAGGAATGGCTTACAGAGACCTGAAGGCTGAATCTGGAAGTCCACCACACGCCCGCAGGGCCAGGTGCAACGCCCTGACTGGGAGACAGCAACCCATCTCAGAGACTCCTCTTTCCACGGCCCTCTTCTGCCTGGCTGGCCTCCTGCTCAGACCTCTCATCTCGTGTGGTGGCCACTGTCTTTAGTCTTCCTGCCTGCCTTCCTCCCTCTTAGGAGACATGTCATCCAACACAGCGTCACTGCCAGCATGGCCTGGCAACTCTGCAGGGTACCTGTACCCAGAAGGCACCTCCTGAGCTGCAAACCAGCAAGTCAGCTGACCAGTACCCCATCCCCACAAGCTCCACGGCCCTTGACCCTGGTACCAGGGACCCTACAACTCTGTCCTGACTAACATGGTCACCTCCCCCATTTCCTGCGCCCTTCACACTGTCCACACTCCTACTCCCAGGTGCCTCCTCACCTACACCCCATCTCTGTCCACACTCACACTGCTGTGCGTCAGTTTCTGAGTATCTGCCACCTGGGACCATACACATGCCCTAGTCTGCAGCCTTATGACCCCCAAGCCTCACTACCACACTGCTGAGGACGGTCACAGCATGGACACAACTGTTCTTGTTTCCAGCTGCAAAGCAAGTCCAATGCCCACAGGCCGCAGGCCAAAGTCCAGGTCCAGACAGTACAAGATGTGACCCGAGTGGGCGCTCGTCGACCTGCCAGCTGTGTTCTCCACATTACCTTCCAGCAGCTGAGCGGGAGCACTATCATCTCAGGGGCTCACCAACCCGTCTGCATGCCTGGTGGAGGCCCTGGGGCCCACCGTGCACTCTGCCCTTTGAGAACAACAGCCACCTGTTCACGCACCAACACCAAGAGCCATCTCTGTAAGATACTTTCAACCACAAATGGCCCAAACTCCCACTTTTGAAGTTACCCAGAATCTCACTTTTGAAAACTGGTGGTTTACCTTCTCAGAGAAACAAGAAAAAATAAACTACTACGGGACTTCATGAGGGAAATTCGTGGGGCAAAAAAGCACCTAGACTTGTCCCCAGGGGAATTATTAAACACATGAAAGTCTAGGTGCACCGACATGGTCAGACTTAGAATGAGCTTTATCAGCTCTTGTCACTGGGCCAGCAAACCAAGGAAAGACTACAGGGGCTTGGGGGATGGATCCGAGGGCAAAGCACTTGCCATAGAGCATGAGGAGCTGAGTGGATCCCCAACACCCACATAAAGTGTGTGTGTGTGTGTGTGTGTGTGTGTGTGGTCACCTATAACCCCAGTGCTCAGCAGGCAGAGACAAGGGATCCTGGGACAAGTTGGCTAGCCAGACTGGACAAATCAATGAATTCTGTGTTCAAGTGAGAGACCCTGACTCAATAAATAAGGTAGAGAACTGAGAAAGACATTGATATCAACCTATGGCCTCTACATGCATACACACATGCACTCACACACGTGAGTGTGCATACAGCATGCACACATAACACACACTCATACACATGCCAAAAAAGAAAGGAAGGAAGGGAGGGAGGGAGGGAGGGAAGAAGGAAGGAAGGGAGCACACGGGCTGGACAGGAGCCCCTGGAGCCTGTTTGAAGTCATGGTATTGAAGTCGGGGCTCCCACTTCTGGCTTCAGTGTTATCTGCAAATTTAAAATAAGTAAATGTTAAAAAGATCTATATATATTCTAACAAGTCTCTTCAACTATAAATGCAGTAAGGCAGCTGGAACTTGCTGCATTCACGGTATTAAAATTGAAGCTGATGGCGGTCCCACATTAGTCATTACATCAAATGGAGATGCCTTTAAATTTATATTAAATTCAATTTAAATGCCATCAAAACCATGGTTGACAAAGTACTGACAGATGAATATTTTAGAATGATTCAATGGCAGTAAACTTTATTTTCTTACCTTGAGGCAAGGTGATGGGCTTCTGTGTGCAGCAGGTTGAACTGCGTCTGCCATAACATGTCTTATGATTTCCATAAAGGAAAATTTTATCTTTAAAAAATGATTTTAAAGGGCTTAAGTCTTGAACTCTGAAAACATTTCTCCAGGGTTCTTTCTGCCCTACTCATTATTTCACGCTATGAAATCTAACCTTATCCCACTCTCAATACCTCCTGATTCGGAATAGACAATTAGTCACTTTAAAGATCTTATGTTTCATGTCGATATTCAGTAATATTTTAGCCTGGTTTTCTCACTTGCAGTTTTTGGTCATAGGAGGAAAGGTGTCTCTCAAGTAATTCACCTGTGGTTAGTGTTGAGGGAGAAACTGTTAGCTGAGTAGATGAAATTAATCAGCTAACTAGTTTTTGCAATAGCTTCTGAGAAACAATGGGCCTTCACCTGCCCTAGGATAGGCCTTGGTGTGAGAGCCTATGAACCTCACACAGAAGGGTAAAGATATCCCACATAAGGGGGATTTAGAGAGAAATGGCAGCAGGTAGGCAGATGATGGATGGATGATGGGTAGGTACCTAGTTACAAAGACAGATATATGATAGAGAGAGAGAGGTGGATAAGATAAATGAACATATAGGTAGATGGGTGGGTGGGCAGACTGATTAAATGATGGATGGATGGATGATGAATGGATAGATAGATGAATAATGGATGAGTGGAGTGGATAACAGTTATGTAGATAGCCAAATAGATGACTGATTGATCGATCGATTGATTGATTGATTATAGATGATAAATAAGTTAGATGGACAGATGAATGGGTACATGAGTGGGTGGGTGGGCAGATTGGATGGTGGATGGATGGATGAATGAATGAATAAATGATATTTAAATAGAGAGAGGGAGACAATAAACTAGATGGAGAGATGGATGGATGTGTAGGTGGGCAGGCAGGTTGGATGTTTATATGGATGGATGGGTGGTGGATATGTGTATGTTTGTATGATGGCATGTTGACCTAAAGAAACAGGCAACTGCCTCAGGCTGCAGGCTCTGGCTGCCCTCACTGATCCCACAGAGGTTCTTAGAATTAAGGAAAATATCTTCTCTCTCAAGTTGCTCTCTTGTTTCCTGTGCCTGCTAGAAGACGTAGAGCTTAGCTTCTGCTCCTCCTCCAGCCACCTCTGCCGCCACGCCTCCCTGCCGTGACGGACTGGAATTCCCCTGAACCGTAAGCTCAAATCAACTCTTCCTTCTACAAGTTGCTTCGGTCAGTGTTTCTATCACAGCAACAGAAAAGTGACCAAGACGCTCCCTCAGTGATATCTGCACCATGGTGATGAGTGATGTCAGGGCTGCGGGTTAAATGACGGAAAGAGCACGGCTGCACACGCCCCAGGCTCGAAGCCCTTCTTCATGGAAGCCAGTTAACAGTCAAAGCAATCCCTCAGACACTCAGACCAACTTGACAAAGACAATCAATGGACTGAGACTTTTTTTGAGTTAATGCTCTCCAAGACAGGCTAAGTTACAACTAGACAGGAGTGAGGCGGTGGGTGTGGACCACTGCAGGGTGACTCTAGCTGACCAGCAGGCACTGTATGTTAAAGCTGGAAGAAAGAATTTCGGTGTTTTCTGCACTAGAAACTGACGCGCATTGAGGAGGTAAGCGATGTTACTGATTTTGAGGATCAGTCATTGCATATATGTATCAAAACCACGAAGCGTCCCATCGATACACATCATTTTTTAATGGTTTTATGGACTGGTAAAAATAGAACTTTAGAAACAAAATCAAATGTAGCTCTGGGGCAGCAGGAGGCAGGTGGAGAACCAATCAGGCTTTGCTCACAAGCACTTGTTGAATCTGCTGGCAGCAAGGTTTCCCCTTGGGCAGGGCTCAGTTCTGAAGGGCCAGAATGCTCCCACAGTCTCCAGCAACTCTGTAGAGCTACCCAGTGGAAGCAGCAGCTGCTGGGCCATAGCCTCAGTGACGGGACCAGAAAGGAAGGGGCAGGTGGAGTCCCCCTCAAGCCTCTTTCATCCACAGACAAGTCTGGGTCACGGTGAACTACATGAAGAGCTGCATGGCCCCCGAGACCTTGGCTTTGTGTTTCTGCCGTAGCAGCGATGACTCCCCACAGGACACTCAGGGACAAGTCAGCACCCATAGGCTGTTCTGCTGTGCTCCAGGCCCTTCCCTATAACCTGGCAGCTCTTCCAATGTCGAAATGAATAAAGTGAGGGGCCCCTCCCCAGGCACTTGTTGGGGTACCCAGAGCCTTGATGAGTCTTCGGGCTGGTCAGAAGGCCAGCGTGAGCCTCCAGCTTGACTTTGTGCTTTTGCTCTTCCAAACAACCAAACGACTTAGGACGAACAGCCGCACCCAAAGTCCCCGTCACTACCGGACGGCCAGCACGGCCCCTGGTAGGCGCCAGGCCTGTGGGTTGGGGGCAGAGGACATACTCAGAAGAGGATGGGGAGACCCTGGGAGGCTCTGACTCCAGGAGTCGTCTACCTGACTCCTGGGCAGGAAACTTGGACTGTTGTGGAGATGTGTGTGCAGGGAGACAACCCAGCCTATGACACCCGCTTGATCTGTACTGCTGCATTGCTGACACTCGAAGCTTTAGAAAATCATGGGCAGAAATATTTTCAGTTAACCGCAAACGCTGCATCCTCTTTCTTTTGATTTGCTTTCATCTGCAGCTGGAAGAATCACTGAGGAAACACGTTTAGGTTCTGCTTTGGTGAAGAAATAAAAAACTTATTTCTGGCCGAAAAGCAAAGAGCTGTGACCCTGAGCTACAGAGTTGAGAGGACAACCCTAAAACAGCTGTCTGCTGCAGGACACAGCATAAATGTGGGGGCCTGGAGAGGCTGCTCCATGGTTAGGAGCCACAGGGACTGACCTGGCTCCTGGAGTGACGCCTGGGAGTTTCCATGACCTGGCTGCTCTTGCAGAGGACCTGGGTTCAGATTCCAGCACCCACACAGAGGCTAACAACTGTCTGTAAGTCCAGTTCGGGGAATTCAACCCCCTCTTCTGACCTCCATGGGTATTGCATGACAGGAGTACACTTACCTGCAGGGAAGACACTCATAAACATAAAATAAAAATAAATAATAGATAATGAAAAACACAGATGTAATGCAGCTTTGTGACACAGTGATGTGGCTGGATTGTCTAGTCTGGTGGCCTTTCACATGCTTAATTTAAGATAAAACTTCTGTGATTACATACATTTACATGTCATTTGTCAATGCAGAAAAATCAAATCACTATTCTGAAGGAAATATTAATCTTTTCTACGCTTCACAGCTATTGAGATGAGTTCCAAAGCTCACTTTACAACTTCAGAATCGTCCCAGCATCCCTTGCATGCATGAGGTCGTAGGTTCAATCTCCAGCTCTGCAAAAACAAACAAAAAATCAGACCAAGAATTCTAAGTGACATCTAGTGACAGGGTGTGTGGATATGTAGATGGTCTACCTGGTCATCCAAGCCTGTGGCATGCCTCTCCGTCGTCTTTCTGCAGCCCCCCCTCCCCCGTTCTTTAAGTCCCTGCTGCTTTAAGAGAGAGCCTGAAGCATGTGCCACAATCTCCAGAATTTTCACCTCATGTAAAACACATGTAAAGCCTGTCAAGAGTTAAGCCTGTCAGTCACAGACGCTCATGAATTCTGATTCTGGTTTAGGAATAAAGTTAGGACAGTGTAATTAGGCAGCAGACCTGGGAACATCACAGAGATCCCAGAATGGATGACTGCCTTTCTTCACCTCAACCAAATGGCAGGAAACAGCTGGCCAGGGTCTCCTGGTGCCTTTAGTGAAAAGAAATGGTTGTTGATTGGGTTTGGTGATTAAATAGAATAAGAGTAATATTCTCTGCTAGGTTTCCTGAAAAGATTTCATCCTGGGAAGCCCCAGGGTCTACTTGTCCATCCTCATGGCCCTACAGGGATGAGAAACGGGGCTGAGGACAGAGCTTCTGGCCCTGGACGCTGTACTTTATCATTCCTTGTGTTTTAGGGGACTGATTATACCTGATGTGAGAGGCCTGCGCGGCTCTACTGTGGGGGTTCTCCAGGGCACAGCGGCTGGCAGACTCGCTCACACCATCGGAACCCCTTTCTTGAGCCATGTGCCACATGTCCTACTAAGGTGGACAATGCCTTGGTCACCTGAGTGACCTGCAGGCTGTCGCCTGGCCTCTGGGCTTCTGCATTGGTACATTAAACAGGCTCTGGATTCGGAAAGTCACCAGTGCCACATGGCTCATGTTTGATTCCACTCCTGCTGGTGAGTGAACACACTCCTATTTGGAAAGGATTTGAGCGTGTGGATGAGAGTCTCCATGGTCAGAAATCACTGTCTTCCCACACACTGGAAGTGCGTGAAGCAGGCTGTGCAAATACAGGTGTGAGCTAAATGGCGACCATGTACGTTTCCGGTGTTTACTTCTTTGTGACCTCCCCTGAGCACATAACACTCAGGACTTCAGAGGATGCCCCCCGCCCCGAGACAGTACCACAGATGTGAAAGGCAGTGACCAAGGCATCTTTACCGCCACCAACGCAAGCTGGAGTCTACAGCGTGCATGCTTGTTTCTGTCGTTATGAAGCCATTCACCACATCTGCCTTCAGCTGCTCGAAGGCCATCTCAAGCTCTTTTGTTGAAGTCTCGTTTAAGGTTTTAATAATGTTTGTGAACAGCTTACACTCTACTCACTGATACTGTGTTCATGAATCATTCTAAGCTCTCCAGCTTGCAAAAATTGCTGAAGGCTGGATAGAGTTGGTGACATTCAGTGACTTGAGTGATATATTTAAACAGCTTAGTATCATAAAACCTGATTCCTATGTGTTGTGTGTGTTTTAAAACACAGCATTTTCCAAAGAAATAACTTGAATTTTGTTTCCACTGTGGTCAATTTGAAGTGATGAAAGTCTGTCACAAAACTGATCTTATCTTCTAAATAATAACCCTATCATATATCTGGTATTTCCAAAGTTTTGTGGAATTACCAGCAGTCTGCTCTGACACAGAACTGAGTCACAATGTCTATGCGTAGAGACTTGGAAAAGACTTTAGGCTCCTGACCAGTGAGTGTGAGGTAGAGACCAGGGCAGGGCAGGAATCATTCCATCAGGGGGAAGCTGGGTGCAGGTGCACAGCTCCCTTCCCACCTTGCCTCGGGTTACAAGATGTCTACTAAGTATGTGTTTCGATGCATTTTTACACTGGGTCTATCAGTACCAGACACAGTGTGGAGAAGAGAAGGGCTGCACAGTTGAGGACGGACCATCCGGCCCAGACGCCCACCGTGCAGCAGTGGAAGACTTGTGTACAGAAACGATGCTGTGTGACCCGTGGTGTCCACGAGGGCTTTCCTGAGGCCTGGGCATGCCAGTGAGAGGCGGCTCTGTGTGGATGTAACAGATCGGGAAGTGGAGAGGGAAGACCCTGAATTAAAAAGCGTGCTCCCCCTGCCATCCTTTCACCAGAGACGCTTGCTTGCCGAGCCTCCCGCAGCACTTCCAGATTTGCCTGAAATACGTATTTGTACTTACTGTCTGGCGCCACGTGTGTCTTCTGAAGCTAGGAAAGCTCGTGCTCAGCCCCAGGACCCTTGGAAGAGAGAGCTTCTTAAGAAAGGGAAGAGCTGCACGGGCGTGGACTGTTGAGGAGACCCTGCCAGGTTGCTGATCTATGATGGCTGGCAAGGCCTAGATGCTCCTGAGACACTCAGCCACTCGCTATGGTTGATTTTGGTCGTGAGTCCAGGTGAAGGTTACGGAGACACAACTCCTGCTCCAAAATTAGACGTGCAGGTCAGCAGGAATCTGATGGCGTGAGCCTGCTGTGTCATTAGGAGCCTGTGTTCTCCACAGGAGTGGAAGATGGATCAGGCCATGTACATGTGGTGTGTGTGTGTGTGTGTGTGTGTGTGTGTGTATGGTGTACGTTTATGCGTGGTATGTGTCCCATTGTGTGTGTGGCTTGTGTCCCCATATGTATGTGGGAGGGGATGTGGTATGTGGGTGGTGGTGATGGTAGTGGTATGTGTGTAACCAAAAAGCAAAGACATTCGCATGATCTTAAGGTTTGAATCATGTCAACTAAAGTGCAGGCTGAAAAAACCCAGCAGAGATGGGAGGAATGGTTGGGCCTAGCGGAAAGTGCGGGAACACGCTGTGCTCCTGGAGGCCTTCAGCTCAGGGCCACTGTGAGCCCAACTGGTGTTCCTTTGTCCACCTCATCATCCACCTGCATAACTGAAAGACGAGATCCAGACAAGAGACAGATGTGGAAAGCTACCCATAAAGAGAATTTCATCATAGAAATAGAGATCCCGAGGTAGAAGGGGACGTTATGTAGACCTGAGGGTATGTACATAAACTACATAGACAGACATGTTTACAAAACCCAGAATGCAAGTTCTCAGGAAAGAAACCCAGGACTGTGTGTTTGGCTGCAGATTTAAAACCGAAGATCAGAGTGCAAAGCTGTAAGCCTGTGGGTGTGCTGAGCTGGGCGCACAGAGGCCCCTGTGTGTCCATGTATGTGTGCCTGTCTAAATGTGTATATATATGTGCCTGTGCGCATGTGTCTCTGTGTGTGTGTAAGCATGGGTATCTGTGCATGTGTGTATCTGTGTGCAGGGCTCCCACTGGGTGGGGACAGCACCCTCCAAAAAAAGGTTTAAAAGGTTCAGGGAGAGGACGTGGAGGCCACATTTGAAGTCGGGAGGTGGGCCTTTCGGGAAGTTAATCCAGGGAAATCCCTTACCTGCATTAATTCAAGAGAGTTACACACTTCAGAAATGCTCTGTAATGGTGGAGGTGAGGTGACAGGATCCACGTATGTACCAGGGTGAGCACCGCACAGGCACTGGCAGCTGAGTTCTACCACCACCACTTAGCACTCAGCAACATCCTGTGTAGCATGTGAAGAGGTTAGTCGCAGCCCATGGCCACCAGAGGGATCCGTGCAGTGTTTAAATGAGAGGTTTCAAAGTGCTAGGAATCAACTTGCTACTAACTCCAAGCGAATCCCACACCAAGGTAAGTCAACCCCATCAAATCAACATCTGGGCAACAACACAGGTCAACACCCCTCCCCAAGGCCAGCTACACATGACACTCCAGGTTTTCTTGAAAATGTCACACACCACTCCAAATCCACAGTTTCCCCATGGGCAATGGAATTTGCTGGCTCCGTGCTGCCCATGAAGACAGGTTTTAATGTGTGGAGTTCATCAGGCCCAGGGAGCAGGAGCCTCAGGGGGCCCACCTGTGCCCCGCACCACACGGCCCCGTGGCTGCCAGTCAATCCAGTCCAGGTCTCCAGAGACTACTCCCCTTATACCCTACGTCAAAGGGCCTGGAGTGGCTCTGAGATGCACCTAATTCCACACTAATTATGTACCTTAATCCACACCTTGCTCCCCACGTCCACAGCATGACCCTGAGCGACCACCCCTGTCGTAAAAGGAGAAACAAACATTTATTTCTTCCCAGGCCCCCAGAACATTTGCTGTATTTTGATGCAGATGATGCCAGAGGCCACTAATTACAGGAATAAAATATTTCCAGTGTTTTCCTATTTAACTCCACTTGTCAAGGCCACTCATTAAAATTAACAGCGGTTAGTGTTAATAAAAATGGTCTTGAACATCATCAAGTTCTTTTCCATCTTTGAGTCTCTCACCTTATCAAAACGGCCCTGTGAGCTGGGGAAAGGGCCCGTCGATACTGTGTCATCTGCGTCACCCCACAATACATGCTCTAAGTTGCTCAGACAGGTGCTTGAGTGTATGCATACAAGTGTACACCGTGTTCTGTGTAGCTTTCTGTTTTGGGTATACTGTACACGGGACGTATCTGTAAGAAGATATGGCCTTATTGGTGGCTTTGTTAGAGGCCAGGCTTCCTGGAGGCAGTAAAAGACCAAAGTTCAGGGGAGCCATGAGGACACTGTTTGCAGGGACTTGTGATCCTCTTCCATGAACACCTCTCAAGGATTCCGTCTTTGGCACGCAAGAGCCTCCAGGGTGACATCTCTGTGGAGAGAACGCCTTCTGCTGCTTCCTCTGCAGAGAGTAGAGGCAAGTTCATGGAGTTCATTCACTGAGGAGCTAGAGGGGCTGATGGTGGGACAGAGGAACAGACTGGACTGCTGTCCCTCCCCAGGCTCTCTGAAAATGGTCTCTTCTACTTTGCACTGTACAAATGTTTCAGCCAACTAGGTTCCTTCTGTGTTCCCTGGGACTGTTTAGTAAGTATTCAGTGAGGATAGGTCCTCAAGACAAATTCTAATTAACTGCGTCTTTCTCAGAGTGTGAAAAGAGGCATCAGCGGGGCTGAGCAGCTCCCAGGCTCCTGTGGAGGGAAGAGCTGGGAGAGTACCACAGAGAGAGCCAGCCAAGAGCTACGGGGAGGGGGAGGAGGGGCACTGGGTGCCACCTCTCCACCCCAGCACCTACCTCTAGGGCAAGAGGCCCAGGAACCCTGGGACAAGAGCAGCCCAGCCCAGTCTATAGCCTGCAGCACAAGCCCCCAGCTCTGTCTACATAGCCCACCATTCTACCTCTCCACAAGCATACTGTCTATACAGATGCATAGCCTAGCCAAGACTGGGACCTCTGAAATCTCTGGAAAAGTCCAGCCCACGTGAGAACATGGGCCATCAGAGCCCAGATGGTCAGAAAGGGGAATTCCTCAGATGCTCCTAACAGCTCCGCTCTACCCCAGTACTGCAACACCTGAGTGCCATCTGGCTCTCCACTGGGGGTGTCTTAGCTCTAATTTTCTCAGCTTTAGAACATCATCCTTCTTTTTCAAAAAATACGTGACAAAAGCAACACAGTTTGAGGGTACAGGCTGCCCCGGAGTGGAAGGCACAGCTGGCAGGGACATGGGAGGTCACCTTGTATCCAATCCAGAAAGGGAAAGAGAGGGGGCGGGTGCTTCTGTTCTCTTTTCCCCTTTCTATTCAGCCTGGGAAAAGCCCGTGGGATGGTGCCACCCACATTCCGAGCATGTCTTCCCTCCTAGTTAATCCTCTCTAGAAACTTCCTCACAGACACGCCTGCTGTGTGTGTCTCCCAGTGAAGACTGACCAGCACAGGATCCATGACGGGGTCCACTCCAACTCATAGAGCTCAAACCTCTCTCTGAAGACTCTAACATCCAGAAGTCACCCTTGGAGGAAGACATGAAGAATTTACTATGAATGGAATGTTGTTTGGAGACTGTCATTAACTCCATGCTCATCCAGAGACCATTGTTAAATGACAGTGTTCACCTGTGAGGACAGCCATGTTTTGAAAAGAGGTCTTCATAGAAAGGAGAGAACTAGAAGTTTGTGGGGCTGACCAAGGCAAAGAGAGGAATGTTGAAAGAGTCACAGACTTTCTAGAGGTCAAAGAGGAAGTTGGCCTACCGCTCAGCATAGCACAGGCAATTCTGCCCCAGCAGATAGGGAGGCAATGTCCATTTCTGACCCTGAAAAGTCTTTCAGCTGGGTGAGTTTAGTCATGCAAATTTATTCATGTGAATTCTCCACTTCTCCTCACTGTACAACTGAGCTCTAAGGCATGGATGGAAAGCTAATCTCACCTGAGCAGTGTTTGCTCAATGTGTATTGACAGCATAGTTAGTTACTATGTTCTGGATGTAAATGTTCCCAGGCTCATGTATGAAAGGCCTGGTCTCCAGCTGGTAGAGCTCACTGGTCATGACTGAGTCATGGGGGTACCTGTGTCATTGGTAGATTAAGTCACTGATTTGTTGATAACTGAGTTAGAATTAGGGCTTTCAGAGTTTTAGCCCAGGTAGAGTAAGCAAGGCCACTGGGAGCTTGCCTTTGAAAGGGATATTGTTATTCTCTCTCTCTCTCTCTCTCTCTCTCTCTCTCTCTCTCTCTCTCTCCCTCTCCCTGTATCTCCCCCTCCCTCTCCCTCTCCCTCCTCACTACCATACACTCCCCCCACCCTGGTAGTCTGACTTACCTTGGACCCAAAGCAACTGAGCCAGCTGACCTTGGACGGAACCCTCTAAAACCGTAAGTCAAAATAAACCCTTTATCCTTGAACTCGCATTTCCAGGTGGTTTGTCAAGGTACTGAATGTGCCACCAGAGTTTGCAAGTGAAAATAAATGATGCCCTGTCAGACTGCAAGTTCAGGTGCCCACAGAGCTCTTCAGAGCTAAGTACTACCCAGTGTACACTGACACAGGTAAGTGTCCACTCCATCTAAAAGTTAAAAGTAGTTTGTAGACATCCGTACCGTCCTTAGTAACTCTGTTACATATGGTCTTTATATATTTTTGATTTTTATGTTCATATTGTTACTGTGGTATGCGTTTGTTCTATGTATTTGTGAAGTACTGTGAAGGCAGGAAGCAGTCTGCTTTCCTATTATGTAGACTAGCAATCCATAGACTGGCCAACACAGAAAGAATTCTGATTAAGACTCATTGGTTTTAATTGGTAACAATGTACTGATATTGGTTCACCCGATGAGAGATGGCACCACCTTAATGCAAGATGGTAACAACTTGCATAATGGAAATGGGCACTGCCCCAGGGAAGTGAGAATCCACTAGCTGCCATCCACACTAGGCTGGGAACAAGGCTTTAACTTTTAACTGTCCTGTTTTAAAACTTGTTTTTAGCTGTCCTTTGGGGACAGCTCAGATCTAAACCACAGCCACATCCTACCATATGAACTGGCCTGTCATTCATCCAGACCACACCCACTGATTTCCAAATCCTGCTTTAACTGAGCCCAAGTGCCCAGTCCTCTCACCCTGGGGCCTGCACTACATCCTGACATTTAGTCTTCTAGAAACCCATCAGAGGCATCTGTGTCCTCAACATGCACAGGTGCAGAGAATGAGACTCCACTCGGAGAGACCCTTCAAGAGCTCTCCTGGGGCTGAGTGAAGGGCTGCCAGGCTGAGGCTTGAACCCAGGTGTCCAAAACTGGCCCTCCTTTCTCTGTCGTACCCCTATATTAGAACTTTTTAAACCCTCCTCTGTCTCAGGAATTCAATTTTAATGAAGACTATTTAAATTTATCTTTTAAATTTTTTTTTATGTATATTGCCTGCATGTGTGTAAGTGCACCTGTCTTACAGTGACCTCAGAGGTCAGAAGAAGGTGTCAGATCCCCTGGGACTGGAGTTATGGATGGTTGTTAGCTGCTGTGTGGGTGCTGGGAATCAAACCCAGGTCCTCTGCGAGAGCAGTCCATGCTCCTAATCACTGAGTCGTCTCTCTAGGCCAAATTTATCTTTTAATGTGTATTTGATTT
>NW_008355380.1:2170452-2183518 GCF_000622305.1 Nannospalax galili
TTACCAGCACTGGGTTTTTTTTTTTTTTTACTGTATTTAAATTTTTGATACTTACGAACTATGATAGGCACTTTCTTGAAATCTTCACAAATAACTTGGAATATTTTAGCGGAAACTTTTTACAAAACTGCAAATAATTTGTTTTATTTCTTTCATTTCGTTTGCTATGCAGTTTTTTAAATTTTTATTTGTTATTAGTGTGTACACACACGTGACAGAGCGTGTGTGGAGGCCAGAGGACATCACTTAGAGTTGGTTCTCTCCTTGTACATTGTAGGTGGACCCCTCTTGTTTCTATTGCTCTGGCACTCCAGGCTGTCAGCTTCTGAGGACTTTCCTGCATCCACCTCCCATTTCATTCTGCATAGGAGTGCTGGGATTACAAGTGGGCGTTACCCAGCTGTGTGAGCTTAAGTCATCAGGCTTGCAGAGCAGGTGATTTTTCCTCACTGGACCATCTCCCCAGCCCTTCTACACGTGAAAATGTATTTGAAGAGACCCTGAATCAACCCTGGTAATAACACACAAACTATGTCAAAACTCCTAATCACTGCAAGATTGGGAGAGTGAGTCCACTGGTAAAAAAGTCAAAGCGGACAGGGTGGATGGATATATGGGTAAAGGGCTCTGATGTGCTTGTTTGATCCTGTCTTTGTTTGAACACAAATTGGAACACTGTCCACAGATGACCTTGAACTTCTGATCCTCCTGCCTCCGCCTCCCAAGTGCTGGGATCACAAGCATGCACTACCACGCCCTGTTTGTTCAGTGCTGGGGATCAAACCCAGGACTTCATGCCAGCAAGGCAAGTACCCTGTTATCTGAGTTGCATCCCAGGTCACTGGGATTTCCTGTGAGGAGAAACAGGTAAGCAGGAGAAATGCCTGTGATATTCTGTGTGGCCTAGAGAGGCAGCAGAGAGCCCACTGTGGGGAGACTGTTTGCCTAGTGGGGTGACTTAGTAGACCTGCAGAACACTCCTGTAGGTCCTGGGAGGGAGGGCCACAAGGAGGTCTTTGGCCTACCCTCCCCTCCGAGGTCCTGGAGGAAACTTTCTTGCAGAGGACCTCTCTTGCAATTCTGCAGGTTGATGTCCAAACACAGGGGTGTGGACTGTGCCAAAGGGACGTCCTCTTGGCACAAGAAGGGCACTCAGGTTTTCTCATGTCAGACACACTCGAAGAGACTGACCTTTTGTGTAGCCAGTGCTTGGTGCTTGGTCCTCAAGAAACAGGCCATGGTTCCCTCAATAGCTGGGGAATCTAGGACCGCCAGGCCTCCCCAGCCTGGTAGGTTCTCTCCAGAGGCCCCCAGACCTCAGTGAGCAAGCCTATCCTGCAGCTCCAGCCATTGGCAGGGAGGCCTTCTACCTACAGTGGGCCCTCCTGTTTATGTCTGGGTCCATTAACAGGGAAGGTACTTTAGCTGAGGGGTTGAATATCACATAATCATTATAAAACAAATTGTTTTTCCACTGTGTGAGAGCCAGGGAGAAGAAACTTGGACGCTGCCACCCACTCCTATTTAAATAAACTGATGTCACTCTGGAGGACAAGGAGCTGCTCTGCCCCCTCCCAAAATGGGTCTTTGGCTGAGCTGTCCCAGGCTTAGGTGTGTCATCTCTGCTCAGGGCCAGGGGACCAGTCCACAGTCTTTCCAGTTGTAGCTGTGCCACAGGGTAAATTTCCCCATGTTCCCCAGGGTTGCTGTCTGGGGGCCACCACTCAGCCCCCTACCCCCTACCCCCCACCCCCGCCCTGGATCATCCATAGAGTCTAACTAAGGGAGATCACAAAGTATAGGTCTCTCTGGATCCGAGCCCAACCTGTCTCCGGCACACACCAAGTCAACTCTCTGAGTATGGCTGGGTATGGGGGTGCTGGTGGTTTCCCTCTAAGTCCAGTAGGTCCTGGGTAGCCTCCCCCAACCTGCAGGGGTGGGAGTGGTCCACGGCTCCTGAGGTCACTGGGGCATGAGCTGGTTGCCCTGAGAGCCCAGAGAGGAAAGGCTACTAGAAATGAAGGGTAAATTCTGGGCCTCAGAACTCAGAGCAAGAGTGGCGGGAAGGGACCTGGAGCCCCTAGGCGCTTTCTGGCGCCATCACCCTAGCCACTGTGTGTACTTGGGTGCGACTGCGCCTCCAGGGCCTTTGCATAAACTCCCTGGAAAAGCCGGGAAACTTTTTAGGCCCCTGGCTCAAGGTGGATAGCCAGCGCCCACTCCCGCTCTGTCCGCGCATCGCGAGGGCCGGAGGCGCACGTCGGGCTCAGCAGTGGGAAGGTCCGGGTCCTTGTGGAGCAGGGCAGAGATGGATGCGAGGGAGGAACAGAAAGAAAAGCCGAGAGCGGGGCGGGGAAGGAGGCTGGAAGCGCTGCGGCCTGCGGGGACGCGGCTCCGGGCGTGGAGCGCCGAGCATGGCCGCCCCGGGTTGCCTCGGCTCGGGGGCGCTTGCACCGCGGTGCTTTCGCTTGGCCGGGCGCCCGCCGGCTGCTGGATGCCGGCTGCTGCCGCTCGGGTCCGCACCGACCCGCCGCACGGGGACACCGTCCTGCTCTGGGGCCCTCGCAGGGACCACGGGTCCCCCAGGGTCCGTGTGGGTTGACCTGTGGGTGCGACGTCCTCTGATGGGTGTTTGCGGCCTGGACGCAGAGCAACTTGGGCCTCCTGAGCCTTGAGGGCGAGTCCAGCCCGCTGGGCAGACTGCTGATCCCCCGGTCCGGAGAGACGTTGTCCCTTCCTACCCCGGCCTTCCCTTCCCTCATCCTCCCTTCCCCTGCCGGGTGCGCGGGGCCTGGACACAGGCTCCCCGAGCCTTCCCAGCGCCCCAAGATTAGAACGCCCGGAGGCGACTCGCTCAGGCTCCAGCAGACCTGCCGAGGTTCTGCACCCGCCTGCTGGTTATGACCTGAAGGGACCTAGATGTGACTAATAATGAGCACACGTGGCCACGGCACAGTGAGGGTGGAGAACAGAACGGAAATGTACCTGGTGGTGTCCCCCACAGGACGCACTCTCCTGGGCCGGTCAGAGGAGGATGGGGGACCTTTGAACTGGGCAGGTCTGGGAAGAAAAGGATTGTAGTCGCTGGGGAAATCGCTCTTGGAACAGATCCTGGGTGACATTTTCAGGATACAAATGTGCTTCAGCCCCCCCCCCCCCCCCCCCCCCCGCAGCAGCGCGGGAGAAGACCTCAGCAGTGGAGAAGCACGCTGGGGAGGGGGAGCAGCCCCAACTCCGAGAGAAGCTCAGGCGGCGCCCCAGGCTGGTCCAGGTCAGGCTCTGGCCTCCGAATGGTCCTGGTCAACCTAAGACCCGCGCTGGCACGGTAGATGCCACCCCAGGCCACGTCGTCCTCCTCCAGCGCCGCAGCGGAGGTGCAGAGCAAAGGCTGCGCCCCCAGTTCCCCGTGGGTCCCCGCCCCGAGCTGCCTTCCGGTTCACTCTTAATCTGTTTATTAAACTCTTATATTGTCCCCCTCCGAGCCCGCCCTCGCCCCCTTTCCGGAGCTGGAAGTGGGTGGACGCCGGGAGTCCAGGAACCCGCACCCGCCAAAGTGCAGCGCGGCAGGCGGGCCGCCCCGGGCCAGGCCTAAAAGTTAGGGTGCTCGCGCCGGACCCCCTCTCCTCCAGACCCCCCTCTCTCCGGACCCCCCTCTCCTCCGGACCCCCTCTCCTCCAGGACCCCCCTCTCCTCTGGACCTGTCGAGGTTAGCCCGTTCGCTGGTCCTGCCCTTGATCTCAGGGGAAGCGCCAGGGCCGCGGGCACGCTCGGTGCTCAGACCAGCGCAGCTGCGGGCAGCCCAGCCCCACAGCCTTTGATCGGCCTCATTCATTCCAGCTGCTCTTGATTTCTGTCACTTTCCCCCTTTCTAGAATCATTATTTATGGCAGAAAAATAAAGGTGCTCGCTGGTGAGCGTGGAGGCAAGGAGGGAATTTCTGAGAACCGAGAATGTGTTTCCCTTTAAAGGTCATCGAAAGGAGGGGAGGGGTAGGGGTAGGGTCTGATCTGTGCTTCCTGGAATTCATTACTCAGGAGCATTAACTAATTACCAGACCAGAGCAATGAAAAAGCAAATATTTCTTAAAATAACGGAAGGTAATTATACCCCTGTTGTTGACACTAACGATTAATAATTGATCAGAAGTTACACACAATAAATTGTCAATTTATCTCCCCACGAAGAATCTGTGCACGTGTAGGTTGGTTTCTTCCCCTGGGCTTGTCCTATGAAGATGCACTCCGTGGGTGTAGGCTGCATCAATCCTCAGCCAATTCCTGAGAAACATTAAACTTGTCTTCAGCTCCAAATAGAAAAGAATGATATTGAGACGCCTTTTGAAAGGCTTTTCCCTAAGACTTGGGGCCGGGTTGAAACGAACAGATGAGCATTCTTCCTCTTCCTTCTCCTTGGGGTTGCAGAGAACACACGGGGTGTTTCATAACTGTTTTCACTGCATTATCTGTAGTGCAAATGTCTTCAAAGCTCATCTTTTTCTTAGAAAAGACAATGCTCTGTTCCCACTCCAGGGAACACAAGCCTGTTCTCTGCTGGGATGTTGGAGGGGGACCAGAGGTGCCTGTTTTCAGAGTGCTGGTGACAACACAAAGGAAAACCAGCAATTGGTGGCATTTGACCCTTACAAGTGGGGTTAGCCCTGTGGTCTTCCTCACCCAGCAGTGTCTAGGGGGGAGAATGCACGGGCTTAAATACCTGATTCACCAGGTCTGGCTGAGGCAGGGGGAAACATTTTCATCATGACCAAGAGAAAGTGGTTGTCACCAGCTGAGAAATTATGTTGTGGTAGATTACTTCTCCTTAAAATAAGCCTTTAAAATATTGGTAGGGATTTGTCACTTGCATAAAGGTTTGAAAATACATCAAAGGGCCCATCCCCCTTGGGATTGGTGGAAATTTAAACGACTGTATCATATCGCCCACACTGCCCCGGCTGTGTGTTGTTCCTAAGGTCCATTTGGGTTAAAGCCCTTAAAAGCATTAGAAATCTATTTTGACAAAGGTGATTTAAAAGCATGTAATGTACCTGTAGATTTAATTTGGGGTTTTAAGTGAATATTTTCTTGGGATCTTGATGGACTAAAGAAAATTAAATGGTGATAATTATTAAGTATATGGTTGTTGGCAGGAACTCTCTACTAAATCCGTGTGTGCTTAAAATTTAAGAGCCTTGTCTGGCTATGTCATAAATTGGTTTGAAATGATTATTTTTAAACTGGTGTCTGTGGTAACCGTTCTTCAATGGTGGTGGTTTAGTGTATATCGAGTGGATGGTTTTGATTTTGGGGAGTTTTGTTTTGTTTCAAAAGGGCAGCCTTTCCTTCAGTGTCCTTCACAAATATTTCACCGCGCCTGTACTTGACCCTGGAGGGCTCAGAAGCTTTGGAGAGCTGGGGTGCCATCCAGTGTGTCGGGTGCAGTTGGACCCTCCCAGCGTCTGCAGCCATCTGATCAATGCGCTGTGCACATCTCCCAGCCTTTCCCCTTCAGAAGGAGCGAGGCCGGCGGCCCGCAAGGGGGTGCAGGAGAGGCGCACCCCAGCCTCTGGGGGTGGGGGACGCGAGCCCAGCCGAGGCCCAGGGCTGCCCCTGCCCCTTCCTCTTTCCCTGGGTTCCCCGCCCCTCCTGACTGGCAGACAAAGGTAGATGAAGTTCTTTTCAAGTTTCAAAGGCAGTTGCTGGGCAGCTTCTCAGAAACAATAACTCTTTTATTGGGAACAAATGTTGACATTTGACGGGCGCAGGAGGCAGCGCCCGAGCCGGCCGCCGGGCAAGCGCCCAGGGTGCTCTCGGCAGCGCCTGGCCCCCGGGGCCCACCTGAGATTAAAGCGCAAATTCCGATAAATCAGCTCTAATGAAACCCGGGCTGCGGAGGGCAGAAGGGCTTCGGCGGCCTGGCAGTGCGGGCGCCGGGTCCTGCAGGCCCGGCCAGCGCAGCCGAGCCCCGCTCCGACTCACTTCTCCACCGGGGTCACGGTCCCTAACTCTCTCTCTCTCTCTCTCTCTCTCTCTCTCTCTCTCTCTCTCTCCCTTCTCCCCCCCCCTCGTCTTTTTTATTGGCTTTTTTCTTGGCTTCCATACACCCTTACAGACTTCCCCTCGTCTGTCTTAGGACTATTTTTCTTAGGTCCTTCAAACACTTGCAGTCTTGTGCTCTTCGCTCATATATAAAAACCGAGTTCTCTAAGAAGGCACTCAGGTCAGGAGGCAAGGTGGGTAACCTACGCTAACCTCGGACAATTTGTTGGGCCTGTAAACATCAAAGCGGCTTCATTAGCCTTAGCTAATCTCCTGGGCAGCTAAATTGTCACCAGGAGAAACCTCTGGGAACGAGGAGTCTGAAGGCCTGGGCTGCATGTCCGGTTAAGACAATCTTCCCTGCTCCAGGAGAGACGGCTTTACCAGCCTGGGAATTCAGTTTGGGCTTGGAATTTTCCCCACCACCTGGAGCCAAATGTCAGCCTTAAATCTTCATTAGCATTATCTCTCGGGTGTTTCGAAGGTTAAATATTGTTAACTTTCATACTTTCCCCGAAATTCTCAAAACATTACACAGGACAGAGACAGTCACCCTGGGCTTCCAGTTTCCTGCTGGTTTATGAAATGTGTCTGACATCAATGCAGCAAAGTGGTTTGTTTCTGCAACATTGCGGTGTAAAATGGATCCTGGAGAGGTGATCCGGACCTCTGGAAATCCCACGAAGCCGTGGAACCCGAAGCAAGCAACAAGACCCGAAACTCTCTCTCACCCCCAGTCCAGGCATCCATTTGCTTTCCCACATGCTGCCCAGAGTGACATGGGTCCTGGTGAAAATTCCTCCCTTTCACCAACCAACAGCTCTAATACTTCCATTTCCATCCCTGGGGGAAAAAGAGAGAGAGAAAACTCGATCCCATCCCCAGGCTGACTGTAAGTCTGAGCCCCAGTGCCTATGCGTTTCAAACCAGAGCATGCAACACTCCTGCAGCCAGCATCTTCCCTACAACCACCGCCACTGCACCGCCTCCCCCCCCAAAGTGGCCTGGGTCCAGTTAACAGTCCCCTGGCTTTGCTTCAAGTGCCTAAGATGACTTTCCAATACCCTTTCTAAGGAGACCCCAGCAAGAGGCCACTCATTTCTATGGCACAAAAAGCCACTGGAGAGAGATCCGTTTGTCAATATCAACTGGCCCAGCAATTCCCCATCCTCAGACACATCAGCCTATCCGAGCTGGCAGATGTTTAGACAAGATTTTATAAATCGTTCAATCTCAGCCCATAATGAACCCCAACTGACCATTCCAGAGCAGCTCAAAGCACCCGAGCCCTCCCCCGCTGGGCTCCAATAACGCTCCCCTGCCGTACCGTTATTAATCATGGGGTAAAATAGGTGAGCCTCTTGAAAAATAAGTGTATGATTGATTAAAGGGCCGTCTAAAGAGCTATTATTCTTGTCTTATAACCGTAAGTTATATTCACTCAATTTATCTTGGAGAGGAAATAAATGATTGTTCGTTTCTTTTCAGAAATTACATTATAGGGATCTCTACATAATTCGTGGAAAGCCAAAGTGACAAAGTTGCTGCTTTTATGATAGTAATCAAAGGGGCTGGGTTACTTGGCTGCACATTCGAGGCTTGTCCTATAATTAGGAAGTGAGTAGGTAATAAAGAGACAATGTCTAAGGCTGTGTAAAGTTTTCTTTTCCCGGAGGGTCAGGGTTAGCAGAGCACCGCTAAAAAGAACCTTCTTCCCTGTCCCCCCCAACCCCTTTCCCTCCAGTTAATGGGAACTAAACTGAAAGGCAGGCGTGTAAAGAGTCCTTCAATAAATGTGAGTAATCTTGAGATGACTCTCGGGTTTAGGAAAACAATCGTGCCCATCAGTAACTTCTGCACTACTAACCGATACCGCTCCAGCATCACAAAGAAGGTAAACTGCAGAGAGGGGTGGCATATCCTTTTATTTTTCCAGGTTTTAGAAATTTACACTAACAAGGATTTGCATATTCAGAGAACAAAAAAATCTTAATTATTGTCTTGCAATACATTTATATGTAAATACTCTAGGATGGTAGGTACTTTCCTCTCTCCCATCTGCATTTTCTTTTAAATAAGCCAGAGAAAGGAGACTTTATTTCACAAGGGCTCTTCATTTAAAAGGTGAACTCAGATCACCTGGGGGTGGCCACCACTTAGGGCTCCAAATCACTCTTCAGGAAAAATGAGCCCTGAACACCATATTATTGTAGACTAGTCTGTTTTTATTTACAATTTTAGATATAAATTAGTAGAGAATTCATGTTAAACAACCAACAAAGATTGTATAACCAGCAATGTTCAAATAAAAACCAGGCAGAATTTATTTACAAAAGTTTTAGATTTCATTGCAATACAACTTGCATAAATTACTAGAAGCTTTATATCATTATAAAAATAAATATCAAATTTGTTTCCACTTCTGAGTACTCAAGTTCTTCGATCACATTTTATTTCTACTGTGTACATCCTTTACAAATAAATTTTACAGTAAGTCCTATCACACCTATAGAATATATACCGTGGCAAGGAAGTGATCAAGATATCCTGAGAAAAAACAGATTGTTTTCAAAGTCACACAAACATCAGGGAATCTATACTACGCCAGCAAATTCACATATGCCCAACGTGTGTCCGGTCCTTAAGAGTCTGTGGGTTGGCAGTGCGGTGTGCATCCTTCTTACACAGTGGCACAAGATGTGGTCCGAGCGTACACATCTGGGTTTTGTATCTGTGTACTTATGACTTGGGAAGGGAGAAAGGCCTCCTGACTTTTTTTTTTTTTTTTTTTTCCAAAGCAATTGTGACACCTACCTGTGGACCAAGGAAAAAAACCAAATCAGCCCAAATTCTTCAGTTCCACATCAACACACATTACAAAAAGACAATCTGCTGTCCAAGGGCAATCTTTAGGGTCTAGGAATAGCACTTCTCCTTGTTGCAAAGTAAAAGCCTGTCTTTTGTAAAAGCCTTACTGTAGGCCAGAACTGCAGAGCTCTGCCTATCCGTTTGGACACTGAGGGGCAGGCCTTAAGAAGGGCACCAGCCCTGGTGTCTCTTCAGTCTGCTCCAAAAACAACTAAAGGTTGATACCCAAGTTTCTATAGCATTCACTCATCTAACAAGGTGTCCTTTATGTCTAGTGCTAAATGACATAGAAATGCCCAGATCTCTTAAAACCATCTCTTTCCACAGAGGCAACAACAGCCAAGGTGGGACACATAGGTTTGAATACATATCACACATATTTTTCACCCCAATTAAAAGTGTGCTTCTCCCAAGCAGAACTTAAGAGGATATCTATAAAACAGAATGGATCCTTCCCTTTAAAGAGAAAGAGGCCAGAAGTCAGCCCTCACCAGCTCTATCCTCCAACCCTTGACAAGAAGCAAAACATACTACAGTAACACAGGGATGGGGTCACGGAAGCACTAGGGTGCTCACTTACTTGCACTGCAGAGCTTGGCCCTTCCTATAGGTAGGACTGGACGCCTGTACCAACCACTGCACAGCCCTCGCTGGCATCTGTCAGAGGAGGGGCAGTTAGTGAGGCCCTGCAGCCCCTTGTAGCCACACACCCACCGGCTCGAAGCCCTGCACAGGGTCCACACCCCCAGGGAATTTGACCACCCTTTAACTCATCTTCCCTTCTCCTTGCTGTTTCTCCCCTGCCCTGGAGCCTCGGGGATCTGGGTTTAAGAACAGAGGCAGTGTAAGAAAACTGGACCTTCGAGCTTCCTTGAGCCAAAGACAGAAAGGATTCAGCAGAAACCTCAGTTAACCAACAACACACAGAGTGTCCACTCATCACGGAGGCAGGCTGCAATTTGCATTTTGTGGCCATTTGTTTGCCAAAACGAAATAGTCACGATGATGACAGTAACAGCAAATTAAAGAGTAAACAATAACAGGGCAACTAGAGAACAGGGCAGCCCTTTTTGTTTTACTGAGCCCTCCTCTCCCACTGGCTTCCCCCAGCTCTGAGTCTGACAAGAGGCTCTGTCAGTCCAGTAAGTGGCCACGGTTTCTCCTTCCAAGGGTCTTCCCCTGGGCCCGCCCCTCGGGTCTCTAGGGCACCCTGACTTACCAAGTGTCCTCCCCCCGGGGCTCGGGCAGCCTACCTTTCTTGGGCTCGTAGCCGCCGCCCGCCGGCCGGTAGTGGGGCTCCAGCGGGTGCGAGCCCGCCTTGCCCGCGTCGCTGGCCGCCTTGGGCGCGCCGTGCATCGGGTCGCCCGGAGCGGTGGCCGCCGCGTTGTACCGCAGCAGGCCCTGGCCCTGCAGCGCCGCGTTCAAGTTCCCGTAGTTTGTGTAGTTGCCGTAGAAGGGCGCCGTGTAGTAGAGGTGGCGGCCCAGCAGCGGCGAGGCCGAGTAGGGCGAGCCTCCCGGGGGCGCCCCGGACGAGGCGGGAGCGGCGGCGGCCGGCAGCCCCGGTGGCGCGCAGCCGGGGCCCAAGCTCGGCTGCTTGAGGTCCGACGTGGCGATCTCGGCCAGCGACCACAGCTTGGGCTTGCTGGCGGGCGGCGGCGCGCCCGGCGACGTCCGGCTGCCCAGGGGCGTCTTGCCACCGCAGCGCGGCGCGGCTTCGGACGCGGGGCTCAGCAGCGGCGCCTCGACGCCGGTGAGCGGCGAGGAGGTCACCGGCTTGGGCGGCGCCAGGTCGCGCTCGCACTCCTCGTCGTCGTCCTCGTCGTCGTCCAGGTCCTCGAACTTGTCCTTGCAGTCTGAGCCCGATTCGCACAGCGGATCCCCGGCGCGGCACGGCAGCTTCTCGCCGTCTGATTCCGCGGAACACGAGTGATCCGTGAGCGAGTCCACGTGCAGGCTGATCCCTGCGGGACGCGGGTATGATCGGTGCAACGCCGGCCCAGGGCGGGCCCCCGGGCCCCCTCCGCCCCAGACCTGCACCGGGCTCCCCGCTCCATCCCCCCTCGCCCCAGGCCAGTGGGAAGCGCAGCTGGACCTCCCCGCGGCGTCAGACCCGCCGCAGCTGCCCCGTAGCTTTCCCGGGCCCAGGCAGCCGCGCGCTGGGCACAGCCAGCGGCCCGCCTGGGAAGAAGGATCCCCGAGACCGCCTGCTGGGAAAGCTCCCCGGGACCTCGCCGAGCACCGTCCCGCTCACCTTCATCCTCCGCCGAGGTCTCGGTGCCCTCCTGCGCCTTGTCGGGCGTCTCCTCCTTGCTTCTCGAAGCGTCTCCCTCGTCCTCATCCTCGTCCTCGCTTTTGTTCCTGGGGGCCCACGTCATCTTGTTCTCCTTCTTGAGGCGCCGGCGCGCGTTGGCGAACCAGGTGGAGACCTGCGTGAGGGTCATCTTGGTGATGATGGCCAGCATGATCTTCTCGCCCTTGGTGGGGTACGGGTTCTTGCGGTGCTCGTTCAGCCAGGCCTTCAGCGTGGCGGTGGCGTCTCGCGTGGCGTTCTTGCGGTACGCTGGGTCGTTGAGCTGGTAAGGGTAGGCTGCGCTGCCGTAGGGGTGGTAGGTGATGGCGCCGGTCATCCCGGTCGTGTGCGTGTCGTAGGGCGAGCCCTGGAACCCACAACAGCCTGTGAGTAGAGAGTCGGGGGGGGGGGGCGGCGCAGGCGTCACCGCCCGGGGCGACCCTCCTCCTGCCCTGGGTCTCTCGGCTGGGAAACTCTCACCCAGGGAAACACAAGGCCAGGTGTTGGGCACAAAAGTATGGTCTTTAGATGCTAGAATTTTTTTTTGAAAACTTTGTAAAACGACATATTTCCCCCTAAACGTTCCCGAGCAGTGCGAACAATGTCGCGCGCACGCGATTCGGATCCCTCCGCGGTTCTGCAGTCTCCTGATATCTAAATTTTAGGGGCTGCTTCACGTGCAGCCCCCTCACTCCCCCTTCCGCCCTTATAAGGTTAAAAAAAAAAAAATACCCAGGGCCCCGACTCCGCTGTTCACCCTTTCCAAAGCTGGGTAAATCCAATTTGCAACTCTGAAGCCCGTCACCGTTTCGAATTCTTCAAATACGTAGTAATTAGCATTTTAATTCATCCTTTAACGTTTAAATGCCAGATATTTACAGCCTTAGTCAGGCCTGGGCTCCCCGGACTCAGCCCGGGGAATTCGTCCCCGGGAAGGCCTTGGCGTCGCCCCCCCCCACACCCGCCGACGTTCTCGAGGACCCTAAAAGTGCTTCCATCCGCCCAGTGGGGCTCATCCGCGGAAACCAGAGATGTTCCGGCCGATCCCGGGTCGCTGGAGCCGGAGCCTCAGTTAGACCGGTACACACCCGGAATTCTGGCGGTGGTCCGCAGGTCCCAGGCCCGCCAACACATTTTCCAAAGCCGGGTCTGAGGGACAGACTTCGCGCCACACTATCAGGAGCTTAGGGCCGGGCCCGAGAGCGGCAGCCAGAGGCTCCAGGCCCTCCCCAAACTCGGTGAACCCTCCGCCACCAGCGCTGCAAGGAAGTCCACCAGAAGCGCGGCCAGTGGCCGGAGAGGCCCGGGCGGCGACGGCCTCAGCCGGATCTGGACAGCACCCGCCCCCCGATATCCCGCAGCGTGGATCCGTGCTAACCCCGGCCCCGTGGGCTCGCCCATCGCCGCCCCTTAGAAAATTACCCCGAGAGCCAGGGAAAGCACCGCTGCCCACCACGCCGCGTGCCAGCCCGGTCCCTGGTTCCATCCGCCGCAGCGGCCGGTGTGGGCCACTCTGGAAGGGCAGCCCTCCCCGCGCCCCGCTCAGCCCGTGCCCGGGGTCTCGGTCCCCCAGCCCCGCTCCCCCGAAGCGGTTACCATGTAAGACGGGAAGCCCGCGGCCGCGGCGGCGGCGGCGTCGGCCGAGTACTGCAGCGGGCTGCCGAAGCCGGTGGCCGCCTGCGCCGTGAAGGCCGCCGAGCCGGGGTACGGGCTGAACGCGGAGCCGGACGCCGAGCGCGCCAGCTCCTCGCTGCGCGGCGCCGCCAACGCGGACGCGCCGTACGCCGGGCACGAGTAGAGCGCCAGCGAGCCGGGCGCCTGGTACAGGTACCCCTGCGGGTAGGACATGGTGGGCGCGGGGCGCGGGGCCCGC
>NW_008355380.1:2183668-2185682 GCF_000622305.1 Nannospalax galili
GCCGGCGGTCGGGGTTTGGGGGAGTCTGGAGTCGGGAGTGCGGAGTTGAGGAAGGAGCGCTCGAGTTTCCGAGGGACATTGGAACGCCGAGCTGTCCGTCACGCGCTCATCTGCATATTCCGGGGCCCGCCCCTCCCCTGCTCCGCCCGCCGCCTGGGCCCAGCGGGGGCCGAGGGAGGGGCGGGGAGCGCGGCGGAGAGGCGGGACCGGGAGGCGGAGGAGAGGCGGCGGCGGGAGGGAGGGACGCGCAGGCTTTTGTGGCGCAGCCGCCTCTCGCCTCTCCCGCCCCAGCCGGCAGCCCGAGGCCTGCAGCCTGGCCCGGCCGGACTCTGCGCCTCGACTCACCCCTGTCCTTGGCAGGTCCCCATCGCGCTCCGGAGGGAACCCCCGACCCCGGAGCCTAGTCACCTCCTTCTTCGTACAGGGGGCTCCAGCCAGCCGCTGCCGGCTTCCTCTCGCACCGGCCAGCAGAGGCCTGGCGGCGTCTACCTGGGGACGCAGGGATCGTGCACCCCTCGGCACCCTGAAGATCCCGTCCCAGGTGACTGCGTCCGTGTCCCATGCGGGAGCCGCTCCGAGCTGGAGGGCAGGGTGGGGGCACCCGCGGAGTTGTTGGGTGGCGTGGGCGAATCTCACTCCCACTTCCCTCTGTCCGCCTTGCCTTCAGGCCGAGGCTGCTCGCGTGGCCTCTCGCCTAGTCGCCTCCTCAGCCAAGCATCGAGCCGGATCCGGGAGCGCTTAGGTTTGGAAGTACCCGGAGGCCCCGAGATGAGCCTTCTGCCCCACGTCCGCAGAGGAGATTGCTGGGCCTTGTGTGTTCGGACCTTCCATGCCTGAGAACGCCTCGGCTCTAGCCGCCAGTGAGTGATTCGCCGTGACAAACATCTCCCCCCCCGTGCCCCCCAGAGAGTTTGGCTTTCTTTTGTTTAAGTTGAAACCTCCTTTGAATTCGGGGAAGGCGGCAACCAGAGAGTTACTTCTGACTTGTCTGGAGTCCCTGCCACCTCGGGAAGGGCCGGGGCCGGCTGGCGAGCCAGCTCGGGTAGCCTGAGGTTCGGGAGGTGACTCTCGGCCCTTCGGTCAGTTCCACCCTCGCAGCTCCTGAGTTCGCCTCGCATCCACCTTCACCATCTGGAACCTGCGATGGCCAGAGAGGGCGCCGGGTGACTGGGCTGGGAGGTTCACCAGCTGGGGAGCTCTGGGGGCTCGGAGGGGTCGGATGTGTGCTGGCCCGGGAGAGGGCGCCCACCCAACAGGTGTCTCTTCCCGAAGCCGACTAGGGGTGTGAGGGCGCTGTTGGCTGGGGCGCAGGACTGAGCTCAGAAGTGCTGCTGCCACTCCATCCTAGGTGTGCTGGGAGCCAGTAGAGAGACCTCAGAGGTGTCGGGTGTGTCTGGGGCCCCCGGCTCGGGCTGCTGCGGCTGGTCAGCTCCAGGCACCCAGTGAGTGCTGTTGGAGCCAGAATGCTTTTGCCTTTCCCCAGGTCCCTGGAAACCAGGTGTCAATTGCCTTGGTGGATTGGTCAAGACCTCCTTTTCTTGGATGGTAGGTTCCTCCAGGTTCTCTCTCCCACTCCCCCAGTCCTCACCGCCCTCCCCCCATTTTAATCCACCCTCGCCACTCCAACAACCCTTACAGGTCCCTTCACCAACCACCTCCTTAAAGTCTCAATGCACGTGCAGAATCCCTGGCATCACCCATGCAGATCCCATGTGCGGCAGGAGGACAGAGAAGAGAGACAGAGACAGAAACAAGCAGGGCAACCAGATGGAGCCTGCACAAAGCAATTTTGGTTTTCCAGGGAAGGAATTGCTTTTGGATGAGGCCCTCAAGAGATCCTCATGTACAAACAGCCACGGCTCAGATTGAGGACATTTGAGTTAGCTTCCCATTAGATTGGTTTAAGTTTTTTTTCAAGTCTATAATTTTTATCTGGGGGATGATTGGCCTGAGGTGTTTCCCTTTCTAAAGAGTAATTTCCTGCTATGGTTTCAGAGAGGTTTGCCTTACCTCC
>NW_008355380.1:2185790-2228397 GCF_000622305.1 Nannospalax galili
AATCTGACCTCTTCCAGGAACAGAAGACAGCCAGTTACTGTTTTTTGTTTTGTTTTGTTTTGTTTTAAACACACACGTTCATGGTTTGGAGCAGGACCCTAAGCCTAGATACAGTGATTTTGGCATTAATTAACTATGTATAACCAGACAAGACCACGTGGCTTTGGAGGGGTCTCCTCTTGCTACCGTCCCAGGAAATGCAGCCCTTTTGCCCACAGCTGCCCAGGATGAGCCCTCTTCCTTGTTTCCTTCAGCACCAAAATGTAAATTTTCCATACTGCTGCCTGTAACTAATAAAAACCGTCTACCTTGCACTATTAAACAGTCGAATCTGACTACATGCCAGGTTTATTGGTAGCGACTGTACCAAATTAAAATACCTACGTGGGGACATTAACACGTGCGCCCATTGTTATTGGGAGCTGTAAGCTGCATTTCACATTTAGGGCTCCTTAGTTTGGAAAAGCCTTTTTTCCTTTGCTTAGGTTAAAAGTTACTTTATCTTTAAAGTTGCCACCAAAATCTAGGAAGTAAACACGGTTCACGTTTGGCGGTAGGGTGTGGCAGCCAGCCGCTGCCTGTGAAGGTGGGCAGGTTTGGCTCAGACTGCCCGGCTTGAGACCCGGGCCTAGCAGGGGCCGGATGTTGCGCCCTAGGATGAGGAGGGGTGCTCAGGTGTATCCTTCCCCTGTGGCACCTCTGCGCCTGGCCCCTGCTGCTTTCTCTGAGCTGGCAGGGAAGACAGTGGTCCAGCATTCAGAGAGGAACGTGCCTGGAAAGCCCCGGCACTTGTAACAGTTACCCAGGCCAGGAAGTAGTTGTGGATCCTGCCCCGTGTGTGCACTGAAATTATTAAAAACAAAAACAGCCAGCATGCTCCTGTTTTTTGCCTCCCCCCTACAGCGTGTGAACCGTTTAGAGCAGGTCCGGGCAGGCCCCTCGTTTTCAGCCGTGTTTTCCGTGGAGGCTGCTACCCGGCAGATGCCCTGTGCCCGCCTGGCTTCGCGGCTGGTCTCCAAGGCCCAGGCGTTCACCAGACACTGTTGTGCCCGGGCTTTCTAGGTCGCAGGCCGGGCGGCGAGGGGGCGCTGTGGCCCGCGCCTGCCGGCCGAGGCCAGCCAGAGCGAGTAGCCCAGATCCGACCGCCTGGCTGACGCCCCTGCCGGTGGCCGACCTGCCACCTTCCGAGTCGGTTTCATTCCGGAATAAGCAAACAACGCGAGGCGTTTCAGTAAAAAGCAGAGCCGCTCAAGACCCTTTCTCGTTTTCTTGCAGCTCTGGCTTTCAGGAGTTTGATGCTAACATAGCTGCGCTGTGTGTGCAGGGCCTTTTCTCCCCCACCCCTTTTTTTTGCAACTAAAGTGAATTGCTTTTTTTTTTTTTTTTAACGGGCTCACTTTAATGTGTGTGTGGGTTAAATATAAGTGATTTCAGCATATCAAATCATTCACACGCAGGACGGCCTGGCGTGTGCGTGCCAGGCAGAGGCACCGAGAACTGAAAGGGGTGAAGTAGGGCTTTTTTTCAAACTGAATGTCTTCGAAATTGCACCAAATTTAATTCCAGATGCAAAGCCCACCTCTCCCCCGGGCTGATTTGGGTTGCATTCGGTATTTACAGCCCAGGCGCTTTCCGGAAAGGCGCGGGCCGGACAGTCCTGGCGAGGGGTCCCTCCGCCCGCGTCCTAGAGCCTGCAGTTGGGCCCCACGGAGGCTGTCAGTCGGCCGGAGTCCACCCTGCAGGGCTGCGGCTCCGGTGAGCGCGGACTCGGGCTCTTCCTCTCCTGAAGGCTGCGGGTTCGGGACCGGCCCCTGTCTCCTCTCTCCCGGTTCCTCCTCGCCCGCTCGGCTCCCGGGTTTTCCCCCGGTGATCCGCCGAAGTCCCGCTTTCCGGCAGAGGCCCCTCGGGTGACGCCTCTGAAGTTGCCCCCGGCGCCGGCTGGGACGGCCCCTCGGCTCTCCGCTTCGGCTCCCCGGCGCTGCCCTCCGCCCCTCTCGGGATGCCGCTTCTGCCCGGCTCTCCCGGCTGCGATCTGCCGCCCCGAGCCCCGCTGCTCCGGGCGAGGCGCCCACCGGGCTGCCGCGAGGTCCCTGCGCTGCCGGGGCTCGGGGACGTCTCGCCAGGAGGGAGCGCAGCGCGCGGCCCCGGACCCCGGAGAGCTGCGGAGGCGCCGGGAAGCGGTGAGCTGGAGCAGACCCGGCTCAGGGGCAGCAAAGAGCCGGCCGCGTGGCCCTGCACCCCGGCTCCCCGGGGTCCGGCGGGAGCTGCAGCGGGAGCAAGCCAGTTCCTCGGCCACCGGGTGCCAGCCGGCGGCCTGCGAGGACCCCGCCCTGTGCTCCGTCTGCTCCGGGTCCTGCAGTGCGGATCGAGGATCCGGACAGCACCTCTGCACCCGCTGTGCGGACGAGCCGGGACGGGCGCCCGGCAGCGGTGGTGCGCAGCTGGGAACCGGCCTGAGCCGGGACGCGACTTCGCCGGCAGGAACGGGCTTCTGGAAGACCACCGGATCCTCTGGGCACTTCCAGTTGCTTCTCCAAGCAGTTCAGACCTGAAGCGTGCTCGTGGGGCCGCGCTTAAAATCCACGTGCCATCTCTCCTTTCGAGTCCCCAGACTAGTCCGGACCTGAGCTGAATGGCCTGTGGCTAGGAACATATTCACTCCCTTCCACAATCGCCCCAACACCTAACATACCTGGGATTGCATGTGCAAGGGGGGGGGGAGAGAGAGAGAGAGAGAGAGAGAGAGAGAGAGAGAGAGAGAGAACTTGGCAGTGAATGCAGACATTTGTAAAGAAAACAGATAAATCTACATTAAAAGTTAAAAATACCCCAACTCAAGCTGAGGAACCCAACCGTTGGCGGGAGGTGGTGAGTCAGCTTTCTTTAAGGCTGTGATTCTGGGTAGCTAATCAGACTCCAGTGGATGGACTCCTGCCAAAGGGCATTTATGTGGACACAAATTAGACACTAGAGATAGGAGAGTGAGAGAGAGAGCGAGAGAGAGAGAGAGAGAGAGAGAGAGAGAGAGGAGAGAAGAGAGAAGAGAGAGAAAGAATGAGAATTAAAATTAGAACCCCAACCTGGAGACCAGACATTGGAGCACACTGAAGACACACAGGTGTTCAGAGTCAGGAAATCTGGAAGAAACTTTAAGAGTCAGGAGCAGACCTCCACACCAGGCATAATTGCAAACTGCTGGATCCTCTGTGCTGGGGGAAACTCCAGAAAACCAGAACTCAGGGATGCCTGTCACACAAAGGGCAGGGCCCTGAGCCAGGCCCAGCAGTAGACATGGTGGTATCTGGGCTGTGTCTGCACAAATTGACTCAAAGAAATTAGGGGGATATTTGGTGGCACCTGAAGGAGATACCTTCCACCCAGTGACCCTTCATCTGAGTGCCCACTGTCTCAGAAATATCAGGCAGGTGCTGGAGAGCCTAAGACATCCAGATTCCAGACCGGACTGACAGGACCAGAAACCTCCCAGAGACCCCCCCAGGACCAGTTCATGGTATTTCCTGGCCCAGAATATTCCCCAGGGTGGAAGAAAGTCCCTCAAGTCAGCATGAGTAAGCCTCAGACCTGAGCATTGGGAAGGAAGATTACATGGGAGATGGGGCTGATGATGGAATTTAAAATTGAGCGGCCAGATTTTATGTTTCCAGACACATGGCAAGGGGACCCAGAGGAAAGTCTCCAGTCCTTTCGAGCATGGGAAACCTATGTAGTGGTGTTGAGCACTCAGGTCTATTAGTAATGTTCTGCTACTGAAAGACGGCAAGCATGTGAATGTCACAGGACACTAATGATCACTAGCCAGGAAGGATGGTTGCGTGGCGTTATGTGATTGCTTACAATTTTTTTTTTCCTTGTGTGAACTCATGCTTCTGAAATTTAGTTTACAATTAAACAGCATCAAGTATTAGTGCTCCTTAGGAACTTATTTTATTAAAAATATCTCTTAAAAATTTTATCCTTCATCTCCTCTCTTCAGAGTAAATAATACAAAATAAATAAAAGCTGTCGGGTTTGCATTTGAAGCTTTAAAATGACCTCTCTCTCTCTTCCCTTCCCCCTCCCTCCCCATGTGTGTGTGAGCGTGCATGCATGCACTCATATGCACATGCACCATTGTGTAAGGCATGGCGGGACCTGGGCAAGTGATTTCTTCACATGTAGTCTGGGGTGGCCCCGTTTGGCACAGGACCTGAGCACACAAGGACTCAAGTTAGAGATCCTACTGGAGGAGGCATGGCTGCAGGCAGGTCACTGCACAGTTCTGTGAGGAGTGCCATGTTCCTGCCCTGGACAGAGTTCTCATCACACCACAGTGAAGACTAAGGTATTTAGAGAATTCAAATGACAGAGAGCCCGGCTTCCAGCAAACAGGAAGCTGGGGGGGCGGGGCTACCTGAAGCCTGCAAAGCAGAGAGGTAGAGGGGCAGGAGAAGGGAGGAGGACTGGGCCTGCCCTCAGACCCTTCCTCTACCTGGCCACCTTTCCATTCCAGGCTGGAACACAAGATCTTTCTAGAAACAACAGCTCTGCCCACTTGTGTTTACTACAGCCGGAGGGATGAGACCTTTGCAAAGCCAAGTCTGTGTGAAGTCTTTGCAGAGTGGGAGCAGCCTTTTACTGCAGTCATTATGTTTCAGCCTGCTCCAGAGGCAGAGAGGGCATGCTGCTCCCAGGAGTTGCACTTCTCCAGGGCTTCCTTCTGCTCCCTGGCTGAGCTCTCAGCTTGATAAGCCTGCAGCCTTGGGCTATGACCCTGCTGTCTGTCCCCTCCTGCTCACAGCTGGCCCGCTTCCTCCAGGAGTCTCCAGGGGGCTGTGTGGCCTTCCAAAGGGTAGCCAGATTCCTGGCACTCCCATTTCAGACCCTACCCTGCCTGTATGCCAGCCTGTGTGGGCACTAGACTGGTTAAATGAATGTACGCACACATTCCTGAATGCCTGCCTCTTGGCTACTTCTGTTTCTAAGTGGTGTGGGAGGGAGGGGCTCGGGAAAGAAATTCAGAGGCACAGACATTTGCTCCAGTGCTCATCCCTGCCCCACCTGCAGGCTTCTCTGCACCTGACATGTTGGGCCATGTGTCCAGTCAATCATGCTACAGATCAGCAACTCAGGCTCCTGAGGCTAAAGCAGGAGCAATCTTGGAAGCTAAGTTTTAAGTCCTGTTGTACATTAAATAGCAAATAGCCTCCATAGGTGCACATGTTTTAATCCTGGGTCCCCAGATGATGGTGCTGTTTTGGATGTTGTAGAAACTTCAGGAGGTGGAGACATGTTGGAAGAAGTGGGTCTCTAGGGTGTGTGTCCTGTATCTCTTTCCCACTTTCTGTTCACTGTCTGCTTCCTGAGGACAGATGCAATGTGAGCAGCCATTTCATGCGCCTGTTGACAATGCCCTCTCCCCATGATGGATGGTTTCCCCTTGTACAGTGAGCCAAAACAAGCCCTTTCTTCCTTAAGTTCATCTTGTCAAGTACTTTTGTCACACCAACAAGACAAGTAACTCTACAGAGCCGGGTAAGGGTACAGAAGCAGCGTTTAATTTTTAAAATGAATTCTGAGTTAGCAGTCAGCCCTGGACTTCGATTTTCCTGAGCAAAGTGTACATGCAGTTTTATTTTTCTATGTCAAATGACCTGCAAAAATCCTGGCACAGAACAGATTTTCAATACGGCAGAGAGTGAATGAAAGGCTACATATTGGCATGTTGTGGAAAAAAAGTTAGACAAAAGCAAACTGAACCTTGATATTAAAATTTTTCTTTTTATATATTTTTATTTTACGTGTATGAACGTTTTGCCTGCATGTATGTAAGTGCACCCGTGCCATGCAGTTCCCAAGGAGGTCAGAAGAGGGCATGGGATCCTCTTGAACTGGAGTTATAGATGCCCGTTAACCGCCATGTTGGTGCTGGGAACCTAGCCCAGGTCTTCTGTAAGAGCAGCCAGGTCTATTAGCTGCCAGGCCATCTCTCCAGCCCCCAACATTGATATTTTTAGTAAAAATACCAGGGTGGGAGTAAGTTATAGATAGGTAATTTTAAGATTTAATTTTTACTTTTATTTTTATTTTTTGTATGAATGTATTGCCTGCTTATATGTAAGTGCACGTGTGCCTTGCAATTCCTGAGGAGGTCAGAAGGCATTGGATCTCTTGGAACTGGAGTTAGGAACAGTTGTTAGCCACCATGTGGATGCTGGTACCTGAACCAGGTCCTCTGTGAGAGCAGCAAGTGCTCTTAACCGCTAGACCATCTCTTCAGCCCCAAGATTTATTTATTTTTAATTTTTGTTCTTAAGGGTGTTTTGTCTGCAAGTATGTTTGTGTACCACATTTGGCGTTAGACTCCATGAAACTGGAGCTAGTGGTGGTTGTGAGCTGCTGTGTGAGTGTTGGGAACCAAACTCAAGTCCTTTGCCTAAGCAACAAGAGCTCTTATGCCCTGAGCACCTCACTAGGCCTTGGATACTTTATTCTAAAAGTCAGTTTAGAGTCTGGAGAGGTGGTTCAGTGGCTAAGAGCACTGATTGCTGTTGCAGAGGACCCAGGTTCAATTCTCAGCACCCACATGGGAGCTAACGACTATCTGTAACTCCAGTTCCAGGGGATCTGACAGCCTCTTCTGACATCCACTGGCATTGCATGACATGGGTGCACTTACCTACATGCAGGCAAATATACGTATACACTTAAAATAAAAATAATAAATAAATTTTTTTTAAAAAAGTCAGTTTATAGGGCTGGAGAGATGGCTCAGTGGTTAAGAGCACTGACTGCTCTTGCAGAAGACCTGGGTTCACCCACATGGCGGCTCCGAACCGTCCTTAACTCCAGTTTCAGGGGAATCTGAAGCCCTCTTCTGACCTCTGCAGCATTGCATGACATGGGTGCACTCACATAAATGCAGGCAATATACCCATACACATAGACTTTTTAAAAACTAAAAAAAAAATAGTTTATTTTAAAGTGGATATGGAAAACCATAGACCCTAGACGAGGTAAGATAAGTTTTTAACAGAAGCAAAGGCAGGACTCTATTTATCTGACTCCCAGACATTCTTATGTGGCCACAGGCGTCAGGAGAGTCACTGTTGGTGGAAGGAGAGACACACAGATTCACACAACAAAACAGAACCAGCCGGGTGTGGTGGCGAACGCCTTTAATCCCAGCACTCGGAGACAGAGGCAGGTGGATCTCTGTGAGTTCAAGGCCAGCCTGGTCTAGATAGAGAGTTCCAAGTCAGCTAGGGATACAGGGAGACCCTGTTTCAAAAACACACACACATACAAAAACAGAGAACCAAGAAACATGTGGTGGTTTGAATGAGAATGTCCCCCATAGGCTCCCAAGTATTTGAACATTTTGTCCCCATATGGTGGCGCTGTTTTGGGAGGTTTTAGAAGGTGTGGCTGTGCTGGAGGAAACACGTCACTGGGGGTGGGCTTAGAGAGTTCTTAAGCCTTGCCAGATCTCCAGTCGCTCTCTTGCTTCCTGTGCCTGAGAGCTTAGCTTCTGCTGCTCCTGCTCCAGCCACCATGCCTCTCCGCCACGATGGCCTGTAATTGCTCTGGAACTGTAAGCTCAAATAAGTTGTTTTGGTCAGTGTTTCTATCACAGCAAAAAAAACACCCCTGCCCCGTCAGGTCGGGTATGTCTCAGTCACTTCTGGAAGATGCAAAAGCAAGCCAGGGAAGGAAGTGCAGCCACCACATCAAAGGTGCCAGATCCGCTAGACCAACCAAGAAGAAAAATATACCAAAAATGGATCCTGGATTTAAAAGGGAAATGGAACATCACAAACCTTAAAGAATAAGATAAAGTCTTCAGGACGTGGAACTAGACAAAGGCTTCATAGCTCAAATACCAAAAGTGCAGTTCATAAAACTAAAAATTCTTTTGATTTATTTATTTTTATTTTATATGTGTGACTGTTATGACTGCAGGTATATAAATGCACCTGTGTTGTGCAATGCCCACAGAGTGCAAAAGAGGGCATTGGATTCCCTGGAACTGGAGTTATGGATAGTTGTTAGCAGCCACGTGGGTGCTGGGACTCAAACTTGGGTCTACTGCAAAAGCTGTCAGTTCTTGACTGGATTCCACTGGGATTTAAATATTTTGTTCTATGAAAGACCCAGCTATAAAACAAAATGGTTTGTTGCAGACATAGTTGGCAAAGGACTAGTATCTACAATATATAAAGAACACTCAGGATTCACACTAAGACTAAAATTGGGGAAATACGTATGAAAGGAAACTTCACCACAGAGAAAGAACAGATGGTGGGGTGGGGTGGGGGAGGCCAGGAAAGGACGTTCAGCATCTTTCACTTTCAAAAGAAATCCGAAGTCAAACCATAGGGAGCCTCAAAAATCCCTGGCAGACAGACTCTAAGAGCCAGAGGTGGTCGACTAGTACAGGGGCAATGTTGTGTAGACAGCTCAGCAGCCACACACCCATACTCACAGTGGTTGTGAGAGCATGCACAAAACCTGTTCAAACTCAAGCCAGACAGAGTACCATCATGATGGGGTGGAGTGGGCATGAAGTCCCAGCCCAAGGGACTGGCATTTGATAGCTGTTGGGAGAGAGAGAGAGAGAGAGAGAGATTGATTAAGGATGTGACCCTGGTAGGTTAATCAGGCTCCAGGGCAGGTTCAAGAGCATTTGGGCAACACAAATGGGAAAAAATAAAATTTATGAGAGAATATGATCAAAATACATTGTATGAAACTCGAAGAATTGCTAAAAATTATTCTTACAGAACGGTAAGGAGCCATATACCCTTGTATCTGGATGGTCATCAAGAAACAGGACAGTGGCAACTCAAAGTGCTAGTGAGACTGCGGACAGACAGGTCACCGATGGCACGGCCACACCACCCTGTACAACTGCTTGCAAATCTGGGTTCCATGGCTACACAGGTTAGTAACTGCATGAGAGGGGGAATTAGGGTCAAGCTGCCACCTTTACTTAGGGTAGCGGAGCCCGGGCTCTGCAGAGATGTCCCTGAAGGAGAGAAGGGTCCCCCAAGTTCCCTCATTCTTTGCTGATCTTTGTGGACTTGAGCCTGTTGCCACACATGACTTATGGAGCCTTTTTTTTGGGGGGGGGTGTCCTTTTGAGACAGAGTCTCCCTGTAATCCCAGCTGATCTGACTTGGAACTCACTATGTAGACCATGCTGGCATTGAACTCACAGGGATCTGCCTGCCTCTGCCTCCCAAGTGCGGGGATTAAAGTTGAGCGCCACCACGGTGGACACTTACTTATGGAGTCTTTAGACAGTCTCAGCCTGGAGACTGAGGCCCTTTGGTTCTGATGACAGAATACTTTGAAATGTCAAACCTTTAAAACTGAAGCATGGTTTGGTGATTGCTAGGGGTGAGGGAGAGGAGGGGAGAGCTAGCATGGCACCATGCAGGCAGATGTGTTTATTAACCAGGACAGTGGGGATTCCTGTGGAGTGGCATTGTTCCCACTTTTGACTGTGGCCCATAGTGCTGTGGCTGGCACTTCATCAGTATAAGCCTAAATCTGGATTTGCTTTCTCAGACAATTAACGAATTAAAAGGCAGTAAAAATCTCATACTAGCGGAGAGGAAGAAGCAAACTTATTGAAAGATAAAGAGTGGCATCCATACACATGAGGAATCACACATGCACACACATATGGAAGGACGAAGTTCTCCACAGGCGGAGGGGAATTCAGAGACTGAGATCCAATGTCTCTGGATGAGCCTAGGTTTTAAGGGTGTAAGTGGCTTCCCCACCCCTAATTTGGATAGGTCAGCTTAAAAAGAAAAGAGAAGGCCGATAGGCGTAGGCATCAAACGCTGAGGTGCCCAGGTCGGCCTCAGTCTAACCTGGACCGGTTTGAACCAGTTGGCCCGAAAAAGAATCCTTCTGACTGGGGTGGGGGTGGGGGGGCAGGCCTTTGTCTCGGGCCCAAAGGAAGGCGGAAGTGTGCGGTCTTTATGACTCCTCGGTGACCCAGTTTGTTTATGGAGGACTTAGTTTCTTACAATGGAGCTGCACGAATCGGTTCACAGCAGAGTGAGCCCTGGGCAAGGCCAGGGGAAGCTGGAGATCTGGGCAGTCTGAATAGACTGCAGCTCTACCGGGTTCACAGCCTGGTTGTCACACTGCACTGTAAGTACATCTTTAAAATTTTACCATTAGAAAACTGGACACAGGATGCATGAGGTTTCTTACAAACCTCCTGCTTGTACTTCGGATTCCAAGAGAGGGTGGTGGCGGATGAGAGGCATCTGCTGGGGCCGGTGTCATCCCCGGTGGAGCCCACGCCTCCGCCCACCCCTGGTCCTCCCCCAGGGCTGCTCCGGCTGCCACGGTTCTGACGGCTTCCCACACTTGTGTCTGGACCCTCCTGGCCACAGCATGTCCCTTCTCACCCCCTGTGGGCCTCAGAAGACTTTCCTACCCTGTTCTTCGTTCCGTGGGAAAGAGCAAGGCTAGTTGTCTGGGTCTGTCGAACAAAGGCAGGTGTACTGTGCACAGGGTTGGGGGGCTGAGTTTTCAAATTCTCAGCCGCAGGAAGGAATGTGGAGGGGAGGGGTTCACGGGGTGGATGGAGATGCGTTTCAACATCACCCTGCTGTCACAAAACACCTCGCAAAAGCGCTTAAGGAAGGAAGGGCTGTGTGGCTCCCAGTTGGTGGAGTCCCACCCTGACGGCGAAGGCCGGCAGGACGGTGAAGCTTCACCTGCAGTCAGGAAGCAAAGAGAGATGGGTGCTGCGGCTCAGCTCACTTACTCCTGTTTATTTACTTATCAGTCTGGGACTCCGACCCTAAGATAGTCCCACCCTGGGTTTTCCCTGATCAGTTAAACCTTTCTGGAAACATCACCGTAGACATAGCCAGAGATGTTTCCATGGTAACCCTTAAGCCTGTCAAGAATCAGGAAGAGCTAAGTTTCGGCTGTTTTGTCCTCCACCGTCAGTTCTGATGACATCAGTGTGGGGCCTGCCTTCTTCGCTGCTTGACCTACCAGCTGGCTGCTTAGAGACACTGAGTTCTCATCATCTGATGAATAAAAGGAGCATCTTGCCGCAGCCTGCTTTCTTCTTGTGGGGGTTTGGTTCGTTGATTGGTTGGTTTTTGAGACAGGTCATCACCTATCCCAGACTGGCCTTGAACTTATTGAACTTACTCTGTAACCAGGATGACCTTGAAGTCCTGATCCTTCTTGCCTACACTTCCCATGTACTGAGGTAACAGATACACACGACCAGAAAACTGGGCATCCACATGTAGGACAATGAAACTGGATCCTCAGCTCTCACCCTGTGCATCAATCATCTCTAAATGAACCAAACATCTTTTTTAAAAGACTTATTTATTTTTATTTTATGAACTACCATGTGGGTGCTAGGAATTGAATCTGGGTCTTATGCAAGAGTAGCAAGTACTCTTAACTGCTGAGCCATTTCTCAGCCTCTCAACTCTCTGAATGCAAGACTCGAAACTAAACCTGCCAGAGGAACGCTGGCTCTTGGAGTTCCACAGGTGCTGGCCTCTGAGCTACCTAAGAGCTCAGGTAATCACAGCAAGACCTGACAAACAGGATGGCATCAAACTTGTTTGCTTCTACGACATCTGGAGTCTTTACTGGCCTAGCATTGGGTGAACTCAGGGAGGAGGCTTTGTCTCATCCTTGTCCTAGGGGGAAAGTTCAGTCTTTTGGTACTAAACAGACTGGTTGTCAGGTTTGAACACATCCTTCATCAGACCGAGGAAGTTGCCTTCCAATCTTAAGTTGCAAAGAGCTTAAGAACTCTTAAGTAAGAGCTGCACTTTCAGGAATTATTTGTTCTGTATCTAATGAAGTAAATATTTCCCATTTCAATCTATTAGCATGATTAATTGATTTTCAAATGTTACTAACTTACATTATTGGGATTAACTTCACTTAGTTGTGATCAAATGACCATTTTACAGGCCAGTGTTTCTCATGACGAGAAGAACAAAAATCCTGAAGTATGTGAGTGAATAAAGTTCAGCAAGATATTAATAGGCAACATGCTATAAACAAACGAGGTCATCCTCCGGACTTTGAAAAACCAGTGTGTACAAGTTACCAGATGAGCAGAGTGAAGGAGGAAAATCACACGGCCGAAACAGAAGCAGTGTGACAGCCTTTATAACTTCTTGAGGCTGGAGTTGTAGTTTAGTGGGCTTGCCTAATATGCTTCCACCCCCAGGGCTGCAGAACAGACAGACAGACAGCAGCAAAGCCCTAAACAACAACAAAACCAACTCCTTAATCAAGAACACTCAGGAGTGGTGGGTAAAATGAAACCTGTTGACCTGGTGAAGGGGATCAAGGAGACTAAGACATTGCTAGCAATAAAATCGGAATGCTTTTCAGCTTCTATAAGATACCTTAGTTTGAGAAGACAGCAAACAGAGCCCAGACAGATGTGCCATTTGGAAGCGATTCCTGGATCACACTATGTCTATGAAAAGTATAAACTGTTTACAAAATGCTGCTTGGCTCTACACATGACTCTACCAAGTTACAAGACACAAACTCCTAATTTGCAAAAAGTCATCGTATTTATGTAGCAAAGAACAATAGAAATATATATTTGTAAAAGTTTAATTTTTTTTATGTGTATGTGCCTACATGTGTGTAAGCACACCACATGCATGCCTGCAGAGGCCAGAAGAGGGTATAGGATCCCCCGGAACTGGAGTTATAGACAGCTATGAGCCTGTGTGGATGCTAGGATCTGACCCTGAGTCCTCTGCAAGAGCAACAAGTTCTCTTAGCCACCGAAACAGTCCCTCAGCCACAGCACATCTATTTTAAATGCCATTTATGATATTATAAAATATTGGATAATAGGACTAAAAGAAATCACACGTAGCACGTGGCAACCACAGCCATGTGGAAAAGCCCGGAAGGAGCAGAATGCACCAGGAGCTGCAGCACCTGTGAGCTGGAAAGCTGTTGGTTGACGTTTCCCCCAACGTGCTATGCAGAGTCCGTGCAATGACACCTGAAGTCACAATAAGTGTTTTTTCTTAACTGGCACATTGACCTTAAAGTTGACGTGGAATTACAGGAGACTACAGCAGCCAGCAGTGTTGAGCAAGGAGGGGAGAGATGATGGCTTGATTTCTTGTCTCCCTGTGAGGTTACAGAATTGGCTTGGTCTGATGGAATGCTGACATTAGATACAGAGCCAGTGGAACAGAGGAGAGGGATCCAGACAAGGCCCACGCAGCATGACCTGCTAACTCTGCAGGAACACCCTGACACTAGCAAAATTCCATACTGGTAACCAGACCTCTTACCTCACAGCACTGAAAAATTACATTGAAATGGCTTATAGAATAAACAACAAACGTAAGGTTGTAATCCATCTAGGAAACAGGCAGGGGTGAAATCTCATAAATTTGAAGTTTCCAAGTTTTTCTTAGGATTCAAGCAACAGGAAGTTGGGGGTAGGGAGGAGGGGTGGGTCCAAAAGGGGTTGGGTTCGGAAGAGACTGAGTATGATAAAAATAGATGGTACGAGGTTCTCAAAGAGTTAACAAAAGTATTATTTAAGAAAGAAAGAAGTCATACATTGATTTAAAAAATCACATTGAATGAAAAATAAATGAAAATCCAAGTCACAATAAATCTTTGTATAAATTATACATCATTATTTAATGTTATAGTATATTCTTTGATGAGAGATTTGCATTTATAGACACGTCTTAGACCTAACTAAATAAGACAATAAGCCTAAAAATTGAAGTCTTAAAAGACACTTCTCAAGATATAAAAATTACCAATATGTATTTTAAAATTGGTTAACATCAATTATAAGGGGAATGCAAATTTGAACCATGATGTCAGATCATGACAAGTTCCTTAGAATGACTAAATTAAAAAGGCACCCTATCAAGTGTAAACCAGCCAGAATCACGGAGACAGTGACACGCTGTGGGTGGAAGCGATGGGTGACACTGTTCTTTGTGTAACTGAAAACTGTAACATAACATTACATTCACGAGCCATTTGTCTGACCAGTCCTGTGCTGACGGATTCCCCAGCACACACCCAGGATATGTTTAGACCCATTGGCAACCACTGGCATCAACAGGTGAGTGGATTGCCTAACTATGGTCTTTTTTTAAACAAATATTTTATGCGTATGAGCGTTTTGCCTTCACCTAAGTGAACTACATGTTGCCAGGCCTGTGGAGGCCAGAAAAAGGCATTGGATCTCCTACAACTGAAATTATAAATGGTTGTTAGCCGCTATGTGGGTGCTGGGAACAGAACCTAGGTCCTCTGCAAGTAGAGCCAGTGATCTTAACTGGTGAGCTGTCTGTCCAGTACCTGACGATCTTTTCAGACATGGAGGGAGTTTAAAAGTGTGAATGACAATCAACAGGGATAAATCCCAGAAGCTTGAGGTGGCCATGGTGAGCACCGTATGTGGTCCCAGAACAGGCTGATGGGCGGCATCAGTGGTAAAGAGGTTGTCTGGGGCTCCAGTGGGGTAGGCCTTGGCGGGGCAGGATAGCTGTCTAGGACTCAGCCTTCTGAGAACATGGATGGACAATTTACAAAAATACCAAAATCTAAAATGAGTAGTTGGGCTTTGTATAGTATGTAAACTACATCTCCTTTATTAAAGCATACTGCTTATATTTTTACTGAAATTATAAATTAATATTTAAATACTCACTGAAGAATTCTTATTTGCATGATAGAATCCGTAAAACTCTTACCAGAAAGAGATGTACTTGGTTACTCACGTCTGATGGGACATGGAGAATATTCTGGTTTTGTTTTGACTCTTTTTCCCTTAGATTTATTTTTTATTTTTATTTATGTGTGTATTGTATGTATCTCTGTGTGGGTATATACATGTGAATATGGTATCCTCAGAGACCAGAAGAGGCCACTGGATTCCCTGCAGGTGGAGTTACAGGAGGTTGTGAATTACTGACGTGGTGCTGGGAACCAAACTTGGATCCTCTGGAGGAGCAGGACTACTACCAGCCTGGGCGCCAGCTCCTCAGCCCCAGTTTCTGTTTTTATTGCATTTGGTGCTAGATGTTTTCTTGCTGTTCCTGAGATTTGCCTGTTCACTGCCATTGCTATTTTGTGATTTTTCTCACTCCCTTTCGTTATGAAAAGATCTTTATAGTTCATGATAAAAAGCCTCTGGCATGCATATAAGTTAAAACTATTTTCTTCATGGTTTTGGCTTTTCAAGTCAGTTAAAATACCTTTGAGCTGAAATAAAATCTTGTTTTTTTTTTTTAAGATGTGCTTTTTTCTTTTATTTATTGGCTCTTCACATTAATATTTTTATTCATTTGTAGGTTAGGTTTTGAATTGTGTTAGAGAGTGCATATTACATGCATAGGAAGTTTTCTCATGTTTCTAGTTTATTCTTTCACACAAATACATGTTTGAAATCATACTGCTTCATATTAAATTTACCCAAACTGAATTACTTGATATTTTTTCAAAATGTATTAATAAATTCTAAAATTTTACCTTTTAATTCTGAAATAACTTTTTAGATTTACAGTTTTCAAAGATCATTCAGAACTTCAAATGCAGTTACTCACCCCTGCACTGACGTCACCCTGCTATGTGTGATGTAAGCTGTCAAGTCACATCCTTTGGGCGGTGTCTGGATCCACCATCCTTCTGAATTTACTGAAGTGACCACAGAGGCTTCTAAGTAATTGGTGCAGCATGTCATGTGGCTAAACTACCTGATGTAAAGCCACTCAAGACTCCAGAAAAAAACCCATCAGGGTCAAGGTGTTTACCTTTACTGGCTGCGCTGGGTCAGATTTGGTTTTATAACATTTGCTGTGAACTTGGGTTTGTAACCTCTTTAGATCTGCCCCGAACTTGTCTCTCAACTGAAACAGATACCGAACATCCTTTTCACCAGCCTCTGGGTTGTAGGCCAGTCCCTTGCCCATCTGTGAGGACAGTCCGAGGACCATCGGCCTCAGGCTTGCCGTGCAGAATGCAGTTGCTTTAACGTCTACAACCGTCCCAATCTACTCGAGACCTGGAGGTACTGTCTCCCACTCTGTGTTCATTGTCTTCATGTTATATATTTAGGAACGTTTACTCTGAACTGCTTACAGGCACCAAGACTGAAGCCATGTGTGCTCCATTTCGTATGGGTGACACTCTAGCTGGGCTTTCTCTTCTGGTTCCTGGAGTCTCTGAAGGATATCAACCTTCCTAGGTAAGCAACATGCCCTAGGGATCCACTGCTATAAATGTCACTGTGTCCTCTCCAGTGAGCATCCCTTTCCTTGACCAACATCTTCTGAGGTTTACAGTAACAGGAAGACAAGTCTTGTTCTCCCCAGCACCACGACAGGCTTGCCTGGAATAGCATTTTGTTTTATATTTTAAAATTTCGAGATGGCTCAGTGGTTAGGAACACTGGTTGTTCTTGCAGAAGACCCAGGTTCAAATCCCAGCACCCACATGGCATCTAACAACTGTCTGTAACTCCAGTCCCAGGGGATCCAACAGCCTCTTCTGACCTCTACGGGCATTGCATGACACGGGTTCACTTACCTACATGCAGGCAATACATGCATACACATAAAAATTTAAAAATTAAAATAAACTTACTAATTTTTATTTTATGTGTATGAGTGTTTTGTCTGCATGTATGTAGGTGCACCCACGTCATGCAAAGTCTGTAGAGGCCAGAAGAGAGTGTCAAGTCCCCTGAAACTGGAGTTATGCGTGGTTGTTAGCTGCCATGTGGGTGCTAGGAGCTGAACCCACATTCTCTGTAAGAGAGAGCAGTGGTCTGAACCACTGACTCATCTCTCCAGTCCCTGGCATGGCATTTGAGTGGGAGAGTGTATAATGCCTTTTCTTCTTGACCGGTATACCTGTTGAGGCTTGGCTGGAATGCATGCCTGAGGTCTGTCTCCAGCAGCTGTACCATACCTGCTACATATGTAGAGATGCTAGTGTACCCGTCTCTCTGATCCCAGTGAGCACCATGCTGGACTGGGCCTACTGCTGACCCTCATGTCCTTGTGGTGTGAGTCCATGTCAGGGATGATGTTCTCAGATAGGGAACATGGAAGGGAAGGATCAGGCAGAGGGTCAGTGCCAGTCTGGCTGGACTGAGGTCACTTTGTAGAATGTATCTTGAGTAGTTCCGTGAGGACTCAGCCATGTGGAGTCTGTTCTGCAAGCCTGGAGCGGAGACCCTGCCCTCCTGAAGCTTCACAAGAAGGTCGGTCCTGTTTCCTAGGTAGTAGCTGAGCAGGGGCCAGAGGGGCAGGGAGGTACCACAGGCAAATAAAGAGGGGTGTTTAAAGCAGCCACAAAGGAAAGTCACCCCAGTGAGTGACAGGAGCAGCATCCTGTCTGAGTGACAGCTAGCTTCCAGAGATCTCTGGAGGGAGGCAGTCCAGGGAAGGTGGGCACCGACCACCCATATCTACTGCTGCAGGACAGAAGTCCGGGGGTTGCTCCCTGTGGTTGCTGTAAAATGGCCATAAGTGGGTAGCTTAACACAACAGGAATTTATCCTCTTGTCTTAAAGACAAGAAATCTACAATGAAGGTGCCCTCAGAGCCAAGCCTAGAGGCTTGAGGAGGGGGCCTTTCCTGCCCTTTCCAGTTCAAGGGGCCCAGGTGTCTCTGCCTCGTTGACTCTTGCAGCTTTTCTGCAGGGCCTTCTCCTTGGGCTGGGCCTGCCTGTCAGCAGGATGCCCACCATCCTTTAGGTCCCCTACCCCAGCTGACCGATCTGTCCTCATCACAACTGTACAGATCGCATTTCCAGGAATGGTCAGATTCTATGTGATTCCCCAATACCCCAGTCATTTTGGGGGTGCTATTCAGCCTTCACTCTGCCATGGCAGCTGCCAGAAGGGGTGTAGTAGTCACATGGCTTTAGGAACTGCCCTCAGGCAGGGGACTCAGGGACCTGGGAGGAGGGGCTGGGGGACAGCTCCCTTCCTGACTTCTGGGGACACTGTTTCCCCCCAGCCCCATGGCTTCCAGGGTCTGCCCAAACTTTGACCTCATCATTCACTGCTGCCCTTGTGCTTTGGCTGAGGAATCTCCTTATCTCTCTCCTCATAGGTACTGGTCCCAGAGCAGTGTCCCAGCTGGAAGAGGGAGATGGAGAACCCCACTTCACTACATCCTAACAGTGCCTTGCTAATGCCTCCACCCCTGAGGTCAGTCAAGGGATGGGCACTTACTATTTCTCACCTCTGAAGACTGCAGGACTAAGGCTGGGGCATCAGCGGGCTTGGCCCCTCCAGAGGGGCTCTTCCCAGTGTGCCCCACCCCCACCCCCCCACCCCGGCTATAGACTTCAGAAGTTTGTCATCCCTCCCTGTGCATCTGAATTCTGACTCTCCTCCTGTGCAGATGCTAGTCCTGCTGGGTTAGGGCCTGCCCCAAGAACCTCATTTGACATCCTCCAATCCTTTGTCCACCTCAGTCACATTCTGAGGGGCTAGATGAGGGCTTCCACAGGACCTGGGGTGCAGTTCACCCCAGAGCAGCCTCCCTGCACACTAGCCCAAGTTTCCTGGATGTTAGAGCTTGTGTTCAGTTGCGTCAGCCCGTTGTGCAAGGCCCTGGCTGCTAGGCCCCAGCCCCAGCCTCTGCACTGCAGGAATGTGCCCTCAGGTTCCCACACCTCAGGTGCAGGTGAGAGGTCCTGCTGAGTACAACCTGTCCAACCTGTTTCCAGTGACTCCCCACAGGGAGAGAAGAGCCCTAGAAGACAGGGTCTAGCCCTCCAGCCTCCGAGTCCAGAACAGGGGAGGGGATGTCGGCTTGCACCTGGGCCCCAGGGGCTCTCTCTGACTCTCCATCTACCAGTTAGGCTGCCTGTGCCTTTGTTTGGAGTCTCCTGTGCTTTGTTGGTTTTGTGAAAGGGACAGGAAGATGGGTGGGCTAGGCTTGCTGCAAGATAAAGGCACATTCCTTTTCCCTGGCCAGGCCTGCTCCCAGCCTGCACTTGGATACCGTGGTGTTCATTTTCTGCCTGACACCCCCCCCCCGCCCCCCGCCAGCTGCAACTTCTTTCCCAACAAAAGAAGAAAAACCAGAATCCTCACGTTAGGAAGAACCGGCAACCGCTGACCAAGGTCTTAACGGAGACACCCCTGACAGCAGTTGAGCTGTCGGTCTTGAGCGCCTTAAGTACGGTTTTGTGCTGACCAAGACAAGAGCTGTTCTTGAAGAGGGAGTCTTGGGTCATATATATGAAAGTTTTCACTGAAGAAAACTGATGTTTATAAGATGCATTGACAATCATAAAAAGGTATCTGTTTAGTTTTCCTAATTCCCAAAATATGAAAAATAAGTGCGGTTACAATGATATTATAAATAACGAAAGAAACTCCAAGGAAACGACTTGGAAATTAGAGAGGATTAGCACAAATGCCAAACTCCAGCTGTTGTGGTGGGGAAGGTGGGAAGAAGCTTGTGATGACCAAGGAAGCAGAAACCACTTAGGGTGCAGGGCGCGAGGCTCAGAGACAGGAGACTGGAGGAACGGTCCCCTAGATGTGGGGCTTTATTCACTGGGAAAGAGGGAGATTCTCAGACTTCCAGAGAGGAGGATGGAGGAGGATTGAGGAAGGAGGAAAGAAGAGAAAGGAAAAGGAGAAGGGGAAGGAGCAGGGAGAGGAGGAGGAGGGGAGGAGGGGAGGGGGAGAGGAGGAGGATAAACTGGATCAGAGTGTTTAAAGTCATCCTCAGCTATATAGTGAGTTTGAGACCAACCTGGGGTACATGAGACCCTTACTCAAAAAGAAGAGGAGGAGGAAGATGAGGAAGAAGAGGAAGAGGAGAAAGAAGAGGAAGAGGAAGGTGATGACAGAGACAAGGAGGAGGGGGAGAGGAGGAGGAAGGAGGAGGAGGAAGAGGAGGGGGAGAGGAGGAGGAGAGGAGGAAGGAGGAGGGGGGAGACAGAAGGAGGAGAGGGAGAGGGAGGAGGAGAGAGGAAGGAGAGGAGAAGCAAGGGGGGGGGGCACGCAGGACCAGTCTCTCCATCACTGTTGTTTGCTGGTGAGAGAAATCCAAAGAGCAGCAGCAGCTGGGTATTCATTACACCTGGTTATACCACCTCCATAAAAGACTTCCAGATTGTTGATCAAGTTAAGATTCTTGGGGCTGTTATAAGAATTTACTGCAAACTTGGTGACTTAAGGCATTTTTCTCAGTCTTGGAGGTAGGAGGTCAAGTCAGGGTAGGTGGGTCTGGTGCCCTCTGGAGGCTCCCGGGAGAATTCGTCCACCTCTCTGGGCTGCTGCTGGTCCCTGGGCTCCTCTGCCTATGGCCTCAGTCCCCAGCTCCATTTCACTCAGTTCAGTTCTCTGTCCAGGCCAGGGGAGGATGATGTCAGGTGCTGGGAACTGAACTCATATCCTCTGCATAGCATGTGCTCTTAACCACGGAATCATTTCTCCAGTCCTCATGTGTCCATTTAAAGCCATCAGCTCTGTGACTGTGGCTGACCAGGATCAGAGCTGCACGCTTTCTCTTTGTTCCATTCAACTGTGTTAGCTGCTCTGAGACTTCCGGTCTTCATCCTAGGGTCAACTTCCATCTCCTGTGGGCAGGGCTGTCGGACTTGGTTCTAGATCACAGAGAATCTATTCAGTGCAAAAGCATAACTCTCACCTCAGAGGGGATAAGAGACAGTTTATTCTGGGGCCAAATGTGAGTGACCATGGGCTGGGAACTCAGAATCAGGTTATCCCAGATTCCCTGTTCCACTGTGGTAACAGTTTCATGAAGTTTTTATAGTAACAAAACAAAGAAAAGTCATCAGTGAAGACACTTTTCAAATAATTGGAAATATTAAGTAGGCAGATATAGTAAAAGAGAAATCTCAGCGATGGGCCTCAGACGCCATCCGGTTGGTGGAAGCTGGTGGTCTGCTAAATTAATACATGGCAAAAGGTTTTCATCTGTTACCACATGTCTAGTCAGAAACAGAGGTGGGCAGGGAGTGGCTATTTAAGGGGCTAAAGATGGCCCACGATAAATGGTGACTGGGCGCTGGACCTGCAACATTCCAAACTCTCCAGCCTTTGTGGGGGGTTCAGCAGAAGGTGCAGGGTTTTTTTTTCTGGCATCTTTCATGCACAGCTAACTGGGAGAAACTGATACTGTAACAATGCTGAGTTGAACCGAATGAACAGTATGCTTTGCCGTGGTCTTAGGGCTCTTTGATTTCCCTGGCCGTATTCTGCAGTAATCCCTGTGCACACACGGCCTGTTTGGTACCGTTGTTCCTACAGTTTAATGCTTGATGCTATCAAAAATGGATGTTAAAACTTTTCATTTTTAAAAATTTTATTTACTATTTTTATTTTATGTGTCTGAGTGTATTGCCTGCATGTGTGTAAGTGCACCCATGTTGTGCAGTGCCCACAAAGATCAGAAGAGGGTGTTGGATCCCTTACAACTGGGGTTTCAGATAGCTGTTAGCTGCCGTGTGGGTGCTGGGACTTGACCCTGGTCCTCTGCAAGGGCAGCCAGTGCTCTTCCCTACTGAGCCATCTCCTCAGTCCATCTTTTCACCTTCTCATGGTTCCAGGGCGCAGGGAAATGGAATTACTGTGTGTTCACCCTTCATCATATCATTTGACTGAATGAATTTCTCAGTTCTAGCCTGTTAGTAGATTTACCAAGCTTTTCTAAATGGGATTTTATTTTATAAAAAAGGATTTTATTTATTCATTTTCAACCTGAATATAGTTTCTTTTTCTTGTCTTATTGCTCATGAGCACCCTGTCTGTGTCTGTGGGTGGGGGAACGACCAGTATTCACTATGAAACAGGGTGCTAATTAGAGGTCGGCTGTCAGTGGTCTTTATACAGGTGAAGATGTCTTTTTCCTCCTTGAGTTTTAGTTACGTGTATATGTGTGTGTCTGTCTGTGTGTGAGTATGCATAAGTGAATGCAGGTATCTGCAGAGGCTGGAGCCATCAGATTCTCCTGGAACTGGAGTCACAGGCTGTTGTGAGCTGCTCAACATGTACTGGGAACTGAATCTGGGTCCTCTGCAAGAGCAGCAAGTGCCCTCAACAGCTGAACCATCCTCTCCAGCTCCTGTGTTATTTGTTTCTAATCTATTGAAAAAAATGACTCCAACATTTCTTTGGGAAGCTTTAAATTATACATTCAATTTTGTATAGATTCTTTTACCTGGTATGCTCTTACCCCCCTCCTTTTACCCATGCTTATGAACTTCAGGAGGCCCTGTGCAAAACGCCTTCCTGGGCTCTGTAGTGATGTCTCACCTTGCTGCATGAAAATGGTGACTCAGTTCCTCCCTCTAGCTTTTCAGCCAACATAAGATTATAAGTCCTATCCATCTTTTCAAGAGTGAGCTTTCTGTTTCTCCGTTGATTTTTCCATCGGGCTCCATTGTGGATCTGATCTTTATTCTCTCTCCTAATTCAGGGTTGTTCTGATTTCCTTCCTTCCTTCATTTCTTCTTTCTTTTCTCCTTGGCTCCCTCCTTTCCTTCCTGTCTCTTCCCCCACTTTGCCACTTTCTTAAGAAAGATGTCTAGGCATTCAATGAAAAGAATAAATCATTAATTATAAGCAAAGACTCACTCTATTGCCCAGGCTGGCTCGATGCTCACTGTGTAACCCAGGCTGGCAAACTTGGGGGGATCCTTCTGCCTCAGCCTCCTGAGGGCTGGAAATACAGGTGTGAGTTACGGTGCACATCAGACTTTTGATTTATCTATCAGTCCTTCTCTCCCTCCTCCCTTCCTCCCTTCCTCCCTTCCTCCCTCCCTCCCTCCTTCCCTCCCTCCTCACCCTTTCTTCCACTTCTTGGAGACAGGGTCTTGCTGCCTTTGAACTCACTCCATCTCTCTTTCTCTGCCTGGCTCTCTTTCTCCCTCTCACACTGGGGATCCACCCCACGGTCTTGCTCTTGTTAGGCAAGCACTCCACCGCAGACTTCTACCCTCAGCCCTTTTCTTTTTTTATTTTATTTTGTTATTTTTATTTTGTGTGTATGCGTGTATTGCCTGCATGTAGTAAGTGCAGCCATGCCATGCAATGCCCGCGGAGGTCAGAAGAGGCTGTCAGATCCCCTGGAACTGGAGTTACAGACAGTTGTAAGTGCCATGTGGGTGCTGGGATTCGAACCTGGGTCTTCTGCAAGAACAGTGTTCTTAACTGCTGAGCCATCTCTCCAGTCCCAGCCCTTTTTTTTTTCTAAACATTTCATGCCATACCTGTCTTCCCAAGCTCAGCTCCAGTTGAAGCCTGAAAGGTTTTGTGTTTCTTTTCCATACCCCTTTTATTAAGCTTAAATATTTCCTACTTTCATTTTGCTCTGGATCGCTTATTTGACCACTAGGTTACCTAAACACACTTGGCTTAACTTCAAAATCACAGAAATTTCATAACTTACTGTATTATTTGTTGCTGACTCGATGCTATTCTGTCACAGACTGTCACCTTAGTCCTGAGCTCACTGAGCTCATTCTATGCTCACTGTGGGGCTTATCTGGGAGAGGGTTCAGCTCCCCTGAGGTGCACTCAGGTGGGTATTCTGTGCCATCAATGTGCTGAGCTGTGTGGGGACACTGCCTGGGCCTCTGCCTTGTTAGTTTCTGTACAATTACTCCACTCTGTGCTGGAAACAGTGTGAACACGGCCAGCTGTGTTTGTGCAAGGGCTCATCCATGTCACTTGTGCATTCCTAAATTAACAAACAGGGTACTGGCTCCTACTGCTGATCTTCCTCACTCCCCTCCACTCCCCACTCCCACACTTGCACATACATAGAAAATTAAGATCCAGAATCAGCATGAGAGAAAACATGCAGACTTAGTCTTCTGAGTCTGGGCTACTTTGCTTAATAAATTAATTGCCAGTTCCATACATTTTCCTGCACGTGTCTGATTTCGTTTTTCTCTGTAGATGAACAGAATTCCACTGTGTGTTTCTGCCACGTTTTCCTTATCCATTCAGCTGATGATGGACAGCAAATTGCCTCCATGCATTCTAATTCAGTTACTGTATTTATGAAATCTTGGTGTTGTCATGTCCTGTTGATTAGTTAGCCCTTTGGTCATTATTAAATTTCCTTCTGTACATGAGGCGTTAGTTCTGGTCCTAAAGTCTCTTTGATACTGACAGTCAATTCAGATTTCTTATGATTAGCTTTGGAATTGCAACCCTTTCTGTCCTCTTGTTTTATCCCAGCAGAGTTTTCATATGGAAGTATTTTGCAGACAGGATACAGTTGGATCTTGTTTTTTTATCAGGTCTGATAACTCCTGCTTTTAATTGAGTTTTTTAAAAACAAAATGTATATATTATTTTTATTTTATGAGCATGAATGTATTGTCTGTTTGTATGCAGGTGCACCCATGTCATGCAATGCCTGTGGGGATCAGAAGGGGGTGTTAAGAGTCCCTGGAACTGAAGTTAGGGACAGTCGTTAGTTGCCATATGGGTGCTGGGACCTGAATCTGGGTCCTCTGCAAGAGCAGCCAGTGATCTTAACCGCTGAGCATCTCTCCAGCCCCTTAATGTAGCTTTTTAAGCTGATGCCTTGTTTGCGTCATCTCTCCTCTTCCTTTTGAAGCTGAGATTTTTAGTATCTGTTTAAGTTTCTCTACAAGTATATTTTGTTGGTTGAACATATTCTCCTCACTCCCTACAGATTCTGTTTCCTCAGGAAATGAGGCCAATTACCAACAAATAGATCCTTGCGAAATTAAAAAAACTTCTTTACAGCAAAGGAAGCAGTTGTTACATATAGGGACAAGGATAGAATCTTTGTAAGCTATACATCTGATAGAGGATTTATATCTAGGATGTACAAACACTCCTAAGGACTAAACCATAAGAAATCAAATAACTCAGTCAGTAAGCCAGCTAATGAAAAGAGCATACATTTCTCAAAGGATGAATCACAATGTTCAGAAATGAAATTTTTTATTTTTTTGGTCTTTTTGAGACAGGGTCTCCCTGTAGCCCCAGCTGTCCTGGAATTCACTGTGTAGACCAGGCTGGCCTTGAACTCACAGAGATCCGCCTGCCTCTGCCTCCCAAGTTCTGGGATTAAAGACGTGCGCCACCATGCCCGGCCAGAAATGAATTTTTAAATTATTATTATTCCACTTATCTCCATTACAAGCATATTCGCTGTAACTCTTTTAAGCTGTTTTAAGGCCCTTAAAGTTTATGACACTTACTTTCAACTTGATGGGATACACCTTGGATATTATGTGAGAAAGTTTCCTCTCAGCTTGATGTACAGGTGGATGCAGATCTTCACATTGGTGTTCAGATAGATGCAGACCTTCACCTCGATGTGCAAGTGGATGCAGATCTTCAGCTGGCGCACACGTAGGATGCAGACATTCACCTCAATGTACAGGTGGATGCAGATCTTTACCTGGTATTCAGGTGGATGCAGACCCTCACCATGGTGCACAGGTGGATGCAGACCCTCAGGTTGGTGCACAGGTGGATGCAGACCCTCACATGGTACACAGGTGGATGCAGACCCTCACATGGTGCACAGGTGGATGCAGACCCTCACCATGGTGCACAGGTGGATGCAGACCCTCACCATGGTGCACAGGTGGATGCAGACCCTCACCATGGTGCACAGGTGGATGCAGACCCTCACCATGGTGCACAGGTGGATGCAGACCCTCACCATGGTGCACAGGTGGATGCAGACCCTCACCATGGTGCACAGGTGGATGCAGACCCTCACCATGGTGCACAGGTGGATGCAGACCCTCACCATGGTGCACAGGTGGATGCAGACCCTCACCATGGTGCACAGGTGGATGCAGACCCTCACCATGGTGCACAGGTGGATGCAGACCCTCACCATGGTGCACAGGTGGATGCAGACCCTCACCATGGTGCACAGGTGGATGCAGACCCTCACCATGGTGCACAGGTGGATGCAGACCCTCACCATGGTGCACAGGTGGATGCAGACCCTCACCATGGTGCACAGGTGGATGCAGACCCTCACCATGGTGCACAGGTGGATGCAGACCCTCACCATGGTGCACAGGTGGATGCAGACCCTCACCATGGTGCACAGGTGGATGCAGACCCTCACCATGGTGCACAGGTGGATGCAGACCCTCACCATGGTGCACAGGTGGATGCAGACCCTCACCATGGTGCACAGGTGGATGCAGACCCTCACCATGGTGCACAGGTGGATGCAGACCCTCACCATGGTGCACAGGTGGATGCAGACCCTCACCATGGTGCACAGGTGGATGCAGACCCTCACCATGGTGCACAGGTGGATGCAGACCCTCACCATGGTGCACAGGTGGATGCAGACCCTCACGTTGGTGCACAGGTGGATGCAGACCCTCACATGGTGCACAGGTGGATGCAGACCCTCACCATGGTGCACAGGTGGATGCAGACCTCAGAATATGTTGCTACTTTTCTACTTTAAGTGGTCAATCATCTTCTAAAGACAAAAATGGGTTCAGTGTTTCCATCTGCTGAGACCCGCTCTGGACCGTGTTGTTTCTTTTTGGAAGATCATTCAACTTCAGAATTAGGTGTTTGTTATTAACATTTCTCATGGTGCACGTCCACTGGCTATGAAGTCCCTCAGAGTCATTTACCTTGGAAAAGTCTCTGTCTTATTTAGAAGAACGGTTTCCCAGATGTAGATGTCGGTCAGCTTTCCCCTTGCAGCATTTTATAGATGTTTTTCATTGTTTCAACTCCACGGTTCTCATAAGTACACAGTGGTTGTGATCCTTGTTCCCCGTCGAGCAGTTTCCCACCCACGTCGCTTTCTGTGCTGCTCTCCACTGGATCCTGGTGACTTTCGTTTGTATACAGTTGTCATCAAATTGAAAATCTAGTTGGTCTTTTTATTCAATGTGATTTTCCTTTTTCCTCTTTCAGGGACTTCCTGGCATGTGGTCTGCGGCCTCTGAGGGCCCGTCCTCTCCCAAGCTGCCGTGCATCACTTTGATACAATGTCTCGTTGAGGGTGCAGATGCGCTGGCTTGTCCTTCCACAGCCCATAGCTCTGTTTATTATTATGATATTTGCATCATATTCCACGGCATAAAATGAGAATATCATAATTCGCTCATCCATCTCCTGATGAAGGCCCTGTTTTGTTCCCAGCCAGCTGCTGTTTGCAGAGAACAACCCTCACACATAGAGCTCCTTCCTTCATTTCATCTTCTCACTGGTGTCCAGTTCTGGGATCTCTGGGTCCAAAAGTGTTCCTGCTTCTTAATGTAAATATTGTTTCCAAATACTCGGGGTTACATTTCTATTTGGTCATCCACACAGTTTCCCTACATGCTGCTTGTCTCAGATAAGCCTCCGCTCGGCTTTTCCTTCTCCCCTAGTCTGTCCTGTGCACTCTACCTCCGCCCTCCAAGCTACACTTTCCTCCAGCACTGAGTGTGATCAAGCCCATGCAGCAAGCTTTAACTTCAGATACAGACTACAAGTTCCATCTGGTTCTCAGATAGATGCTTTTTTCTAAATATTTAGTGGAAATATACAGCATAGCAAAACCATGTGAAAGATCAATGATCTAGATTCTAAAACAATGGTGTTTATATATAATAAATACTTTTTAAAAACTAATTGTGACTCAGCTTTATTTGTGAAAATAGCACAGGAAACCAGCCAACTACAAATGTGTGTGTGTGTGTGTGTGTGTGTGTGTGTGTGTACATACCAGTCCATCTATCTTCACATTGGCAGACAGAGGCCTTTATCATGGGGCCTCCACAGTCCTGGGCAGCTTTGGGAACTGAGCAGGAGCTGCAGCTTCAGCTTCCTTTAGGTCCTGGCATTTGGTCAGCAGAGTCTGCAGCTCTAGTCATGGAGTCATGACTCTGCTTCCCAAACTTGTGCTGGATGATGAAAGCAAATCAGTAGGGCTTGTGGTTGGGATCCTTTGGCCTTATGGGTTGAACCTCCCAGGCTTCACAAGAGCCTTTACAGCCCAGGCAGGAGCCCTGCTGCCTTCACGTTGCCTGCATCTTCTTAGGCTTATCTTGTGCTTCTTCCAAACACATGTTCCTCAGGAACTTGGGGTCCATTCCCTTAAGAGTCTCTTTGTGACTAGGTCTCTTGATGCTGTTCTCTGTGTTGTTTTCAGGAATGGCTGTGTGTGGTGTGAGTCTTCGACTTGGCCATGATTGCACGGTAACCCATGGACCATGATGGGCCTGACACAAGAAGAGAAGGCTAAAATCATCTTAACAGATAAAATAAAGTCATGGGCTATAGATGATTTTCTGCCAAAGCTAGACTACATCTATGACAGTTGTCCCATGTGGAGCTGAAGCTTCCTGCTGCCTGGTGCTGAGGCCTCCCCGCACCACAGTGCTGCCCTCTTCCTCTGCATCTGTTAGCTGACTCCTTTCCAGTCACAGAAACAGCGCGTGCAGTTCTGTAAGGTGTATCGTGCATGGTTCTGACAGTGTGAGCCAATGAAAGTTCTTTGGGAGAAGCCACACCTTCTGCTGAACCCTCTGCAAAGTTGATCAACTGACTAGAACTTCAATGACTGTACAGTGGTTGGTTGGATCGCTGCAGGTCCAGAGCCCAACCCGATCTATCTTGGATGGTCTTCAGGCCCCTAACTAGCCATTCCCTGTGCACCTGTGTCTAACATGATCTAACATCATTGTGATCACCAGGTGAAACTTTTGAAATATCTTTACTTAGCAGAACAATAGCTTCCAACAACTCCAAAGCTAAGAATCCTGTCAGATAGCATCTGGGCCCTATAACAAAAGCGACCCTTCCTGGCTCTCCGTAAACCTGTTTATCTGAGGTTCCCACTAATGTATTCTTGTTCTGTTTCATGGTATTGCTACCTCGTTGGAGCACGGTACTTGGGGAGACCGCCATCTGTGTTCCCTGGCTGTGCACTCACAGGTGCCAGAACAAATCATCTTTTTTTTTTTTTTTTTTTTATTTCATTGAGGCGAGAGCTGTTTCTTCTGTCATAATAGATGTGCCTGTGTCTGCATTTCCTATCAGACACTGCACATCGTTATGTGAAGCATCTTCCTTCTTCTTGCTGAGCCGGGATGTAGCTCAGCGCAGAGCACGGATTCAGTGTATTAGTTACTTTTCTGTTGCTGTGGTAAAATGTCATGAGCAAGGCAACTTGTGGAAGGAAGAGTTTATTTTGGCTTACAGTTCCAGAGAGGTATTAGTCCATCATGTGGGGAGGTAGGGAGGCAAACAACAGGCACAGCTGAACCAGGGTGCTGAGAACTCACATCTCCAATTGTGTGCAAGAAGCAGAGAACAATCAGGAGATGAGGCCTGGCTACGACCTCACAAAGCCCACCCCCAGTGTCGCAGTTCCCCCAGCAAGGCTGCACCTCCTAACACTCTGTAAATAGTACCACCTACTGGGGTCCAAGTGTTCAAATCCATGAGTCTATGAGGGTCATTTCCACATTCAAATCTCCACACTCAGTATGCATAAGGCCCTGGGTGTGACCCCAATACCAGGAAAAACAAGATGAAAAGTTTCATCCTTCTATTTATAAAAAGTTAGCACGCTTCCTGCCTTGCCAGTTTGATGACAGTCTCATTTAACCATGAGGACCAGTTCTTGGGCGGCATCATTTCTCCTGTTAAACAAGCTCTGTCACATGTATGTATTATATATGCAGCTGAGGTCCCAGGAAGACATGACATCTGGGCTGGTATTGGGAAAGTCTATGATGCCTGCACAACCACGGGCTCACCTGATAACACATGTCTGAGAAGAAATTCTCAGTCAAGCACCACATGATTGTGCGTGTCAAATTGCCCAAAGGGAAGATCTAACGCTGCCAGAACAATGCTAAACATTAACAGTCTCCTACTGGGGAGCCTTGTGCAAGTCTCTCTCAGTAAGGCCACTCTGGAGTGTCTTACATGGCTTCATCAGCTCCCTCAGGGGTGTCTACTGAATGTGTGGGCAACAGTGACGATCAGGGTGACAGCCATGCTAAGATGGCGATGGAGACCTTGGGACTGACATTTAATCACTTGAATGATTTTCTTAAGATCATATAGATTTCTTCTGGTCTGAGTATTAGAAATACTCATTATTTTTGAGACTGTCCATTTCATCTAAGCTTCCAAATCCAGTTTTGGAGAGAACTTGATGGAGTAGAAAGAGGCCTTTAAAGGGTCTCAGGGAGCTCCAGGGCAGAGTTCAGGCAAAGCCATGTAGGGGCTCAACTGGGAGCTTCAAGGAGTTGAGTGCGGTCCCTCTTCTCTCTGCTCCTCTGCCCTGTCTCCCTGGCTCCCAGGCAGCTTGGCATCCCTGTGCACAGCCTCCCTAAGCAGTACATTAATACACTGGCATTTTCCCCAACACTGGCCATAAAGTATCGCTCCTCTGTTCAGCTCTGCCCTCCCAGGCATTCCCAAGGAAGGGCAGGGCCCATATTGGCTGTGAATTCATTCTGTCTATAGTCAGAACCAGGGGAAGTTGATTATATTTTATGGAATTCTCCCCGGTGAGCACACAGGCTTCCCTGGGGGACAGAGAGTTCAAGTGGCTTGCACTGTGGACAGTGGTATCTTTAGTGAGTCTGCACATACTACAACTATTAGGCTGGAAATACATCTCATCAAACTTCATATGCAAATAAGGACGTAGCTTTAGTTCAATGACCCTCTGGGAGATGGAGATCTCAATGTTTATTATGTTACAGTCAATAGTAAGCACGTTCAATATAAGTGAAAGATATTGTCTAGTGCCTAGATAATCCTGTTGTTAACTATTCAATTACTCAGTGTAAGTCACTAATGAGGGTAACTAACTATGCAGTTAGTACTCACTGCTGAAGACACAGTAGCCAACTAGATTTCTGTGGCACTGTCTCCAGAAAGGAGCAACTAATACTGTGTGATTTCTCTTTATAAAAGTCATTTTTGCACCTTTTGGCAAAAGGTCTTGACTATTAAGGTCTTGACTGCCATAGAAAAAAAATAATACATCTGATAAAAATGAAAAGTTTCAAGCATTAAGTACAGTTTCTTAGCAACCATAGAGATTTAAAGAGTTCCCTTTCTCAATGGCCACCAAGCAGTGTGTTGAATGAATGGTCCCTAAAAGGCAGGGAGTCAATGAATGCCCTGCACTTGGGAGGATGAGGACTTGGGGACTGTGCATCTGATGGATGGCCTCAGCCCTTGATGGTGACACTTCATCATGGTGTTGAGAGGCTTGTCACATCCTTCCAGCTGTTTGGGAAGTGAAGCTTTGCATCAGAGTGAGCTTCTCTAGAAGTTTCTCTGAAAAAGTCCCATTTCCAATCCAGTTCACAATTCCGCTCAGTGTGGAAGGCGTTCAGTGTGGAAGGCGCTCAGTGTGGAGGAGCTCAGTGTGGAGGGGCTCAGTGTGGAGGGGCTCAGTGTGGAGGGGCTCAGTGTGAAGGGGCTCAGTGTGGAGGGGCTCAGTGTGGAGGAGCTCAGTGTGGAGGGGCTCAGTGTGGAGGGGCTCAGTGTGAAGGGGCTCAGTGTGGAGGGGCTCAGTGTGGAGGAGCTCAGTGTGGAGGGGCTCAGTGTGGAGGGGCTCAGTGTGAAGGGGCTCAGTGTGGAGGGGCTCAGTGTGGAGGAGCTCAGTGTGGACAGTGCGGAGGGGCTCAGTGTGGAGGAGCTCAGTGTGGAGGGGCTCAGTGTGAAGGGGCTCAGTGTGGAGGAGCTCAGCATGGAAGCTCCACACTGTGGACCGTGCACTGTGGAAAGCGCATAGGGAGCCTGGGGTTTTCCCTTCACCCTCATCGTGGGCTCCACTGATTAAGCAGTGACAGAACAGTTAGTATTTTTTTTCATGAGCAGCTGGGGTCAGAGGACAGTCAGTCCTGGTTTTCCACAGGCATCGTGGAAGAGAAGCTGACGTGGGACAAGACGATAGGTTCTCAGATGGAGAACTGGCACTCACCTTGGTCTACCAGTGAGTGGTTGAAGGATTGCAAGGCCCAGCAAACACATCAAACTCCTGCAGTCCCTTGCAGGGATATTGAAAGCTGCTGTTTGCATTTTTATTTTACGGGGCTAGCAATTACTTCTTGATACCCTATAGCTACAATAGATTTTTTTTCTCCATAATTATAATTTCAGCAAATTTTTGCGATTGTGAAATCCTGCATTTCTGAAGGAACCCCACCTGCATTCTCCATTGAATGCCATCTCCATCTTCTGTCGTTAATTCTGTTGGGTTCCTCACTCTGGGTACCAACTCCAAGGACTCTTTACCGGCGGATTTATGATGGATGCCATCTGGTCTGATAGAAGGAAACAGATATTGATTTTTAATATTTTCTCCCAACTTGTTTACTCTAGGATAATACCACAGCTGTGTGGCCGCTTGTCTCCGAGTGGAAGGGATTATTACTACTGCCTTTTGACGAGATGAATCGCCCAGGACGGCTTGAATGGCTAAAGGGTAGACTTTGATGTTATGTCGCTTCATTTACCCTTATGACTAAATGATTATTGATTTTATATTTTTAAGCTCTTGAAACGTGAAAATAAGTTGGTGGAGAAGCCCGGCTGTGTTAGTTTTATTAATTTATTTCTGCAGGGCATAATTCACTCTGGACCAGGTGGTGAAGGTTCTGGGTTCATGACCGGCTGCAGATACAGTGGCAAAGAAATGGCTTATTTATATAGTCATTGCAAGTAGTTCCAAAATCAATACAGTCTGGGATTGGATGATTAAACTCAGTCCCTTTGTGGGATTCATTCCTGTAGCTGCTGCTGGAATCGGCTGGACTGGCCTAGCCCCACGTGATCAGCCCTACAAACAGCAAGTTTGTTCAAGTTGAAATATTATTTTTTGGCTCATCATTTTTTTATCTGCAATGTCCACTCAATGGCATTTTAACAGCCTGGAGCCGGGGGAGGGGGAGGTTGATTGACTACTTCAGTGAAATCAGTAATCTGCCTTCAAAGAGCTTCCTCCAAGGACATCCAGGATGCAGGTGGATCCGCACATGCTCTGAGCAGGGGTCCCCAGAGGCCTGGACTCCACGCTGGGTGTAAGGTGTAGGCTGGATCTGGAGCCTCACTGTGCACCCAGAAGGGCCCAGTGCTTCCCATGTGCACCTGTCCGTGGAGTCCTATGCTTCAGGACCCTCACCGGACATGTGGCCCTCCTTGTGGCAGTCCTGGACACACGGAAGTCACCTTGCCTTGTGTGCTGCTCCTTTGCCGGTGGAGAATCACTGGCAGTGGAAAACAAGGCTGTTTGGGTTCCATTTTCCATGTTTCCTCCTGTTATTTTCACAGATTTTAAACGTAATTCTTCACTTCTGTTTCTCATTAGTAAAATGTGGTTTGAGCCAGGTGTGGTGTCGCACACCTGGAGTCCCAGCACTTAGGGAGACTGAGGCAGGAGGAAAGTGAGCTGGAGCCCAGTCTGGGATATGGGGCGAGACCCCGACTCAATAAACCTAAATGGATACATAAATAAATATATAAATACTTTAGTTTGATTACTGAGACTCTCTCAAGGCAGACTTCCCATTTCCTGCCCGTCCCCTAGTCATCGGGACGCACCTGGACTCATGGTGGGGCTCAGTGGGAAGGGATGGTTTTCTGAGATTTTCCACTTAGGCCTCAGACTGAAAGACCAGAGTCAGCCCAAGCAGAGGACTCCTGGTGGGGCCAAAGGCTCCCACTTCATTTTCATTTCAACAAAGTTGTCAGCTCCACAGCCTTCCCCTCTCCATATCCTTCATCCCCACCCCAGTCTGAGGATTCCAAGGACTGCAGTGGCAGCTCTGCGAGGGGACCCCATGTCCCATCCCAAGAGGAGGATCCACACCCCAATCTCCACAGCCCTCCCATATTGCCATATGCCTTTTGTCTTGGAAATCCATTTCAGATCAAATTACAAGAGTCTTAAAATGGGCTACCTGAGCTTGCTGCTGCTCCATGTGCACACAGGAGGCACTCCACTTTCAAGACAAGACTACCCAGTGCTGTGAGTCACAGCAGCATGCTGTTATGGAGTTGCAAAAGGTGTAAAACACTTTCTCTAACTTTAGTCAGTGTGTATGTATAATTAATATGCAGTAAATTATATGGCTCCAGTTTAAAGCTTGTTTAAATGCATAGAATTGCAAGGAGATGAAGAAATAAAATAACTTTTAGAGCAGCGTAATGTAATATGTTGATCAATTTTATAGGGAGTGGTGAATATTTAATTAATCACCTTTTGACAATTATTCACAGTGGTCAGAATCAAGGTCTCCATTAAAGCCGAAGAATAGCTTCATTACAAATGACTCATAAAAGTGTCAGAGGCTGGCTGCGGGACAAGTAATTTCCTTTCCCTTTAAAACCATTAGAGGGGCTGGTGGGGGTGGGGAAGGTGACAGAGTCCTGTGATTACAAAGAAGCTTCAGCCTGAGTTTGACAGCTGTGTTGGAGGCTGGGGATAGGGTGAGACAGACCTGGCCTTTCCGTGAGCTTCTCATCTTAGAAGAGGGCAGGGGCAGAGGCATTTAGCTTTAACTGACTTCTGTCTCCATCCTGCTGGGTTTGCTTAGGCCTTGCCCAGCTGAGGGTCTGTGCTGGTGGGCGGAAGGAACGGCCCAGGCTCTTTTCAGAATGCCCCTCTGTTCCGTGGCTCTCGGCAGAGGGCCCCACCTGTGCTGTCATCTTGATCGATGTCCCCAGGGCTGCCTTCTGGAATGGCTATGGACAGCAAAGAGGAACCAACACATCACAGGCTAGGAGGACTTTGTCGTCATGGAGCCTCATCAACCTCAGCAACAACCTCAAGAGAGAGTTGATAACTGTAACCATGCCAACAAACCCATTTCTCAGTTTGTGGGCGTTGCTGGTGAGAACTTTCCTTCCAGCTTTCAGTGTCCGCAGAGGGTTAGAGAGCGCTACACAGTATTTTCCAGAGAGAACACGTTTCTTTCCCAAATGACTGAGTGATGCCAGCACATTTATGAGGGCAGCGTGAGTCCACCCATGGCCTTGAAAGAAACATTGCAAGACAGACCTATCCCTTCAACTCTGCGGGCATCTGTGGAGGTAGGCAAGTTACTCCTGGGTACCTCAGCTTCAAAGGATCGGACTGGAGAATAAGCCTGGGGTTGAGTTTTCTGTGCTGGGAGAAGGAGTGGACACTTGAGTTCAACTGCATTCATGAGTGGCCTCCTTCACGGTTAAACTTTCTCCCCAAACTAGCAAAACACCCAGAGTGTTTTAACCTAAACAGAACCTGAAGATACTGAAGCTTTCAAAAGTTCCGCCCTCCTTGAGCAGCAGAGAGATGTTTCTTAAGCTCTCTTTCCTTCTTTGAAGCTCATATCCGACGCCCATGGGCAGCCTGACTCTGGGGCACATACCCACTCACACAAGTTCAAGTGGCCACTTTGGAGAACTAATGGCTATTGACTCTGTCGGGATCTCTAAGATGTTATCTGGCCCATGAAGACTTTGTGGTATGCGTTTACATTGTATCTGGCTAGCGTCTAACCAGTATTGATTTTCCTCATGTGTACTACCTATGTCAAACAACCTAATCTATTTAAATGGCGATTATTTCAGTTATATATCCACTATCAGATAAGATCAAAGGCAGTTAACCGTGCAATGGATTGGGAAGATAGCACAGGGCCTTCACCCAAACCATTGTACTCCATGACCATGGAGCGGCTAATAATTAACTCTGTGAGGCTCTCTGAGATTTTGGGTCTGGGAAGAATCAGGCCTGGCAGATGGAGGAGGGAGGAGGAGGGTGAAAATGGGCTTGTGGCTCAGCCAACAGTGGGAGAGCTTTTCAAAGGTCCTGGGAAATCACGGGAATGCTTAATTCTCTCCTTGTTTTTGTTCAGATACTTGTGGAGAAACCAGGAGCAAACTTAGGCTGATGGATATGTGATTTCCCTAGGGATGGGTATCGGTTAATCTTCAGTCTGCACTGGGGTGAGCACTTCCCCAGGCCCATCTCAGGGGTCCTGTGCTTATTACTTTTCACTGATGATCAAACCGAGTCCTGTTTATGCCGTGGGGTAATTATGCCTGGTCTGGCACATGCATTTGAAAGCAATACAAGCTGATTTTCTTTTTGTTATTTTTTTTTTCCTTCCAGAAGAATTTTCCTAACATTTTCCTTTCCAAAAATAAATTTGTGTGATAGCTTTTGAAACTCGCTGTGACATAAATAGGTATGTATTTATTATTTTGGAAGTGATAAATAGTATAGCAAAGACAACCTAATGAAAGTTTCTGAGTGTAAAAAGTGAAGTTCACCAGCACTGAATCCCAACATGGGCCTTAATACCCGTAGGCTGAGAGATGCTTTTCCCACAGCCTCATCTGCCGCAGAGTCCCTGGGCTCTGACTCCAGCCCAGCTGTTCCTGCTTCTAGCCCTCTCTGGTACCCCCCGGCATCTGGGATGCTGGGCTGGCTTGAGGGTGAGTTTTGGTGGTCCCATTTGAAAACTCATCTCTGGGATGGTGGCAGAAGGCTCCTGGAGTCACCAGAATACTGAGTCACTGGGTTGGGAAAGTAGGTCAGTGGTAGGCACTTGTCTACTGTGCATGAGGTCTAGATTTGATGCCTAGTGACGCACACACACACACGCATGCACGTAAATAATAAACAATAAATAACATTAATAGTGTCTCCTTGAGACACAGTCTTTCTTTTAGATCATGTCTGTTAGACATTATTTAATAAGGGCAACATTAGAAGACCCCAAATCATGACAACGACGATTGTCAGAGTGAGACAGTTATCATACAAAGTCTCAGGTTTGCTTTCCAGTTCAGCTTTTTCCATTTAAAGGTTTGCTTTCAGATCTGTTTGATAGGCTCACAAATACAGATATGAGGTTCTTAGTACACGTATAAAGTATCTTCTTTCAAGTTTTCCAAAATAGTTTGGAAACTAGTTTCACATAAAACAACAACAAAAACCCAACCAGGAAGAACTGATGGGATGATCCCCCAACTTCAGATGTAAGCTGCAGCTTAGCTGCCTGTTTTAGTTGCATTTCCTGTTGTTGTGGTAAAGTACCCCATACAAGCAACTTCAAAGGGGAAGGGTTTATCCTGTGCACAACTCCAAGTTACAACCATCACTGTGGGGAAGTCAAGACAGGAATTTGAAGGAGAGGATCACACCCACAGTCAAGAGCTGAGCTCTAAGACCCAAATCTAGGGCTCCGCCTCCAGTGCATCAGGCGTCCCACCTCGATTAACATACTCAAGACATGCCCACAGGCCAACCTGAGGTGGACAATCCCTCATAGACTTTCTCCTTAGGTGATTCTAGATTGTATTGGGTTAACCATCAAAACTATCAACCGCCCAGTGCAGCCAAGCGGCCAGCAGTCTGCAGATCATGAGCGTCCCCTGCTGCAGACTGAATAGTTGTGTCCTATGAATATATCTGTTGTCATTCCCTCAGCTGTTGTGAGGTCATGGGAGCAGATGCCTCAAGGCTGAATCCTGAGGACACAATGGAGAAAGTCCATCTACCACCCAGGAATCAGCCAAATATGCAGAACCTTGACTTTGGACCTTGGAGTCTCCAGAATGGGAAAGATATCATTGCTCTTTTAAAAAAAAATATTTATGGGGCTGGAGAGATGGCTCAGAGGTTAAGAATACTGGCTGTTCTTGCAGAAGACCTGGGTTCGAATCCCAGCACCCACGTTGCAGCTAACAACTGTCGGTAACTCCAGTTCCAGGGGATGTGACAGCCTCTTCTGACCTCTGTGGGCATTGTATGACATGGGTGCACTTACCTACATGCAGGCAATACACATACACACATAAACATAATAAATAAAATATTAAAAAAACATTTAAAATTATTATTTTTATGTGTTTGAGTGTTTTGCCTGCATGTGTGTAAGTGCACTCCATGTCATGCAATGCCTGCAGAGGTCAGAAGAGGGTGTCAGAGCCCCTGGAACTTGAGTTACAGGTGGTTGTTAGCTATCACGTAGGTGCTGGGAACTGAACCTGGGTCCTCTGCAAGCACAGGCAGTGCTCTTAACCACTGAGCCATCTCTCCAGCCCCTATATTACTCTTGAGCCCACAGTGGAAGGGATGTCACAGCAGCCAGGACGACGAGGACCCAGCCCTGGGGCTTGGCTGCAGCTTCCTCTCAGTCTACTTGTAGCTTGATGAGAGGTTGCGTTAGACAGTGCTTCTTGCTTTACACTTGACCTCACCAAATGCCCTGGCTGAGACTGGAGAAGCACTCTGGCCGTCCTCCCCTGTATACACTTCACAGGGCACTAGTGGAACAGAATAGGATCTGGGTCAGTTCTTATCAAAATTTAATAATCTTCTTAGGTGCATTGGGTTTGAGTTTTATCTGGTGGTTTTCACTGATCTCAGGTTGTTTTTGGAGTCAAGTTGATTATAATCTACTTTGTCAAGCTTTTACTTTTTATTTTTGAGACACAATAGTTCATTATAGATCCCAACCTCTTTCTTGGACTAGTGTCTGTAGCTGTGATGCAGTTACCGGATGTACCGATGTTGGTACCACTATTTTAAGGAAGATGCTCTGAAAAACTGCACCAGTCGCCAAAAGCAAACCAGAGGCACAGGTGACATTTAGGAGTGACGTCTATTGTTTTCTTACTCAGTAACTTTTCAAGTGCTTGAAGGTTGCTTCCATGTAGAATGGTGGTTTACAACGGGAATTGTTGCTCCAATGGGCGGAGTCAGTTGTCAACAGCCTGTGAAGTGACTGGGCTCAGGCAGCACCTCCACTTTTCCCTGTGAGCTCTGCCTGCGCCCCAATACAGATAGCAGGCGGAGTGAGACATCCATCGGACTGTGTCCTGTGATAGCCACTTCGCTGCTGCTGTGATAAGACGTGACCAAGGCAACTTACAGAAGAAGAGTTTATTTTAGCGTATGGTTCCAGCGGGTAAGTGTCCATCATGATGGTGAAACAGGGAGAAAGAGGGTCCCCTAGAGGGTTCTTGGTCTCATTCATAAAAGAATTTAAGAATGAACCCAAATGGAGGCTTTTACAATTTTATCAGAATCTTAAAGAAAAATCCTCAGAGCAGGCGAGCTAGTAATTTTGGCAGCTGCTCTGAGGAGGTGAAGAAGGAAAGAAACCCATGGACGCGGTGCGGGCTTAGAACCTGCAGGGAGGTCAGACACGTGGCTGAGAGAAGGAAGCTTTAGAGAAAAAGTGAAGAAAGACAAGATGCTGGGGCAGCCCACAGCCTTAGAGAACGCGGTTAGTAAGAAAGGCGGGAAGAAGACAAGGAGAAACACGCTTTCCTGAAGAGGTCAGGAAAGCCGACAGACTTACAGAGACCTACATGGCTGGTCTGGAGGTTCTGGGGGACCTGAGCTAGTTCCAGGCAGAAATATTCGCTACTTAATCAACACACCAGGTATTCCGCCCATCTACTCAGCATAACCTGCCTTCCTGGGAGTGGGTCTATCACCAGGTGATTGACCAGTGAGACTGGAAAAATGGGTCTTCCAACAGATAGACTAGGGATTTTCAGAGTCTGGACCGGTTAATTTATGGGGCTTATTGATACTCTATCAACGGGGAGGCATTGGAGGGGTGTGGGGGGCCATGGCGGAGGCAGCTGAAAGCCAGGAGAGCCAACAGCAAACAGGAAGCAGAGAGAGAATCCGGAAATGGAAGCAGCCTGTGAACTCTCCAAGCTGCCCCAGCTACCTTCAAGTCCACCAAACAGCGTCACCAGCTGGCACACTTTGCTTTTAAAATCCAAAAATTGATTAACAAAATGCTTAACTCATTCCTGTATTCATTTCCTGCTTGGGCTGTCCGCTGACCTTTCTGGGGCTCTCTGCCCCTCCTCAGGAGGGGGAAGGGGATGGAGCTGCACAGAGCCTCTCAGTCCTGCTGCAGAATCTTGGCTCAGTCCCTGCTGTTCTGAGTAGTGCTGAGCGGTGGGGTGGTGAGCAGGAATCAGCCACTGCGGAACAGACTGGGGGTTTGTGTAGGAAGCTCCTTCTCCCCGAGTTTGAAAAAACTCTTTATTCTTGGGAACTTCAAGTATACAGTGAAGTGCGGTCACGCCTTCCCCCAGCTTCCCCTCCCAGGCCCCACACTGCCTGCATGTGTGTAAGCACACCCACGCGAACCCGTGTTGTACAATGCCCACGGAAATCAGAAGAGGGACTCCTGTCCCTTGAACTGGAGTTATATACAATTGTTAGCCACCACGTGGGTCCTCTGCAAGAGCAGCCAGTGCTCTTAACCACCGAGCCATCTCTCTAGTCCTGCATGTCATTTTTAAATAATCCACTAAGTCCAGTTAGTGCTGTTCATGCGTCATCGTGACCATGGGGAACCTGCCAACGGCCACATCCACTCCCAACTGCCAGCAGCTCCTCAGTTGGGATGTGCCCACTGATAGAGCATGACACACTTGTTACGGATGGAATAACCAATTGTGTTCTGATTGGATCTGAGGCCTGCTCTGCAGGAGGGAATTCGTGTCTGGTACTGTAAGCCTGGTTTTTTAAAAGCCCGTGGGTAGGGAGGTCATAGACCCCAGGGTAGACCCTACTGTGGTTATGTTGCTAGGTGGTTATGCTATTAAATTGCCTTCTAAATATTTATGCTTATACCCATAGACCTGTGGTGCTCTTGACCTTGGTCGGAGAGGCTTCTTTCTGAAGTGAGCTGTAGTCTGGAGATATTTGTGGTTAGTTCAGGTGTTGAAAGTAAGGGACTGAGTGCTCAGCCCCAAGCAGGACATCTATACCAACCCCACCAAGAGTCAGGGAACGTCTTGGAGGAGGAGACAGAACAAATGTGAGAGCTGGCTGACGGGGACCAGTGGTGTGCAATGCCGTCTTCTGGAAACGACATGGCTGTGGTGCTCATGAACTCACAGAATCTCTGCACGAAGACCTGAACAATTTAAACCAGCAAAAACCCTCGAATAGATGATGTAGATGATCTCCAGGCCTCAAAGTTTATTTCTAAGGTCACAACTTTCATGTATTAGTCACTTTTCTGTTGCTGTGATAGAAACACTGACCAAAGCAACTTATAGAAGGAAGAGTTTACTTAGCTTAAGGTTCCAAAGGGGCAGGAGTCAGTCCATCATGACGGGGAGGCAGGGAGGCAGAAGTGCCTGGAGGAGGAGCAGAAGCTAAGCTCTCACATCTTGAAACAGGCACAGGAAGCAGAGAGCAACTCCAGATCTGGAGAAGCTTAAGAATTCTCTAAGTCCACCCCCAGTGACGTGTTTCCTCCAGCACCTTCTAAGTCTTCCCAAAACAGCGCCGCCAACTGGGGACAAAATGTCCAAACACTTGGAGCCTATGGAGGACATTTTCATTCAAACCACCACATTTGCTTTTACTAACAAATGGTCCAGGTCCCATCACGTGCACTTTTTTTTTTCTTTTTGTCTTAAATATGTCTATTATTTATTTATTTTTTGCAAGTTTTTTAAGTTTAATGATCGCATGATTAGAAGAAGCATTTCATTACAGTTTTAACATATTCAGTAACAATTTCCAGAACAAGAGTACATCTCTTTCAAAAGTGGCTGTAAGTTTTTAGGTTCACAGTTGAATTAATACACATACAATATTGAACTCAGTATAAACCCTGTAGGACATAAAATTGAATGAATTTTTAACCTTTAAAGAAGATCCCCATTTCATTTTAAAATATGCTGTTTCCTACATGTTTAATGCTACTAACACTTAGATGTTTGCACATGTGTCTTTAATCTCTAGGTATCTGAGGAGGAAGGAGGAGGAGAAGGAGGAAGGAGGAGGAGGGGTTAGGAAGAGGCCAATATTTCCTCTTGCCTCTTAAAGTCTTACATTCTGTTTTATTTGTCTTTGTTAAGGTGAAAGTCATTGGCCTTTAAAAGAGATAAAGCTTGTGGTAGGATGGGATTCAGGCATGATCTAACGCAGACCCTGAATCTGTTGGACCTTCCTGTCCTTGGGGCTGACTTCTGCACGGGGGTCAGCCCAGATTCACTGCCTCTGCACCAGTGATGCAGAGGAAATGAGAAATCACTCTTTTTTCTTTCTTTCTTTCTTTTTTTTTTTTTGTCTTTTTGAGACAGGGTCTCCCTGTAGCCCCAGCTGGCCTAGAACTCACTATGTAGACCAGGCTGGCCTCAAACTCACAGAGATCCGCCTGCCCCTGCCTCCTGAGTGCTGGGATTAAAGGCGTGCTTCACCACACTCTTGCGGCCTGGTCTCCAGAGGCTGGATTTCTGTCTGAGCAACTGTTTTCTCCACGTTCCTTAGTCTGAATAGTGTTGCTTGACCCTGCTGAGCCAGGCATCAGGCCAGGGACCAGGCACACTTCCCTCCCTCCCCACCTGCCTCCCTCCCCACCTGCCTCCCTCTCCACCTGCTCCCTCCCCACCTGCCTCCCTCCCCACCTGCCTCCCTTCCCACCTGCTCCTTCCCCACCTGCCTCCCTCCCCACCTGCCTCCCTCCCCCCCTCCCCCCCCCCCCCCCCCCCCTCCCTCTCCCCCCCCCCCTCCCTCTCTTCCTCTCTCTCCCCTCTCCTCTCCTCCCCTTTCTC
>NW_008355380.1:2228566-2231066 GCF_000622305.1 Nannospalax galili
ACCTGCTCCCTCCCCACCTGCTCCCTCCCCACCTGCCTCCCTCCCCACCTGTTCCCTCCACCTTGCTGTTATTGGCTTTGCCCAGAGCAGACAAGCTGCCTGATAGTGGTGAGCACACAGCTGTCACTGTGTGCTGCAGTGCAGAGCAAGTCAATTATTACCCACCATCCTTGCTTTGGCTTCAGGAATGGGTTGTGCTGACCGAGAGATTTCTATGCAGATCAGGGGAACCTGTCTGCTCTTCCCTTATGGAGAGTGGGCCAGGGCCCCATGCCCAGCTGTCAGCAGTGCACAGCAGAGGAAGACTGCACAGGATGGAGCCCAGGCTCCACCCTCTCCTTCCTCCTCCTGATTTCATTCCTCCCTCCTGTCCTCCTTCCTCCTCCTCCTCTACTCCCCTTCTCCTTCCTCAACCCTCTACCGTCCTCTCTTCTCCCTCTCGAATCCAGTCACTGTAAAGCCCCTTCATGATTTGGAGCTCCTGGCTCCTCACCTTGACCCAGTCTCAGCCCCTGTCTGTTAGTCCCATCTTGGGACCATAACTCCTTCCTGTTTACTCAAGTGATTCACTCACTGGGCTTGGAGTGCAGAGTGCTCTGTCGGCACTCTGGCTGTGGTCACAATACTCCACACCAGGACCCACCTGTGGTACCTCCCTGCCCAGCAATCTTCAGGGAGTGTGGACAGGGCATGGGGAGGTCCATCTGCCACTACTTCATTGGAAGAAGCCATCTTCCATCACAGAGCCCGGTGCAGGTTTGCGAAAGTACTCATGACCCACAGTGCTCAGGACCACAGTCTATGTGGGAGATGACAACCACCCAAGTGCTGCTTGGGGGCTGTGCTGTCAGGTGCACACGTGTAGTGAGGCCAGGCCAGGCTCCTGTTGTCAGGGTTTAGTTCCTCCCCCCTTAGAGACGGTAATTTATGCAGATACACGTCCATCAACTGTGTTTTCTGAATGTAGTTTCCACATTTCTAGTTTCAAGGATGCTGGGACTGTGACAGCATCTTTACAGGAGCTCTACTGTGGGGTGGGGTCAGCCATACTCAGGGCTCCAGGGAAGCCAGGCAGGGCAGAGAAGCTGTGTCCTCATGGGGTTCAGGTAGGGAGGGCCACCCAGCACCTTTATAAAGGACAACAGGGAACGCTGCCATCTCTGTAGGGTTGGGCCTTGAGTTAGCTCCAGTCTATTGGCCAGAGAACAGCAGGAAGCCCCTGGTGCCTGGGTGTAGGGTTGGATGTGGCCTCTAAGAGAGTGCCCCACGTAGTTTGTTTGAATCACAATGGCTTGAACTCTGTCTGCTCAGGAGAACTCAGCCCACTGCTCTCTGTGGACAAGGCCGAGAACCTGAGGCTGAGGTCAGAGGCCTGCTATGGCTACTCTGAAAGAACGTAGCATAAACTGACCCCTAATGACCCGTCATTACCCTCATAGACTGTCGCACCTCTCGGCTCTTATCAGAGCTTCTTTTTCAGCAGAACGTGGTTGACACAGAGACCCACAACTGGTCAGTGTGCAGAGAACGAGGGACCGCAGGGTGCTCAGGCCTAAATGGGACACCTACATCCCACCATCTCCTTCCAAGACTCAGGGATCATTTCAGAAGAAAGGATGGAAAGATTTACTTAAGAGTCAGAGGTGGTAGATGAATGCAAGGAAACTGTGTCTTCTAAACACAGCAGGACAGCAGCACATGTGAATCCGGCCAGGGACAGCATGCACAAGACACAAACAAGCCCAAGCCAGACAAAATCCCAGCATGGGGGGGTGGGATGGGTAAGAAACCTCAATCCCAATGGAGGAACTTTTGGCAACTGCTGGGAGAGGGAGAGTCAGCTTTCATTAAGGGTGTGATGCTGAGTAGGTTGACCACACTCACGGGAGAGAGTTACAGTCATGACTACTTGGGGAACACAAATTAGACTTGATAGGTCTGAAAAAAAAAATAGAGTACATGAAGTTAGGGGTTAGGGAGTTAGGGGTGGATTTGAGAGGAGATGGGGGGCTTCAGAATGTGATCAAAATGCACTGCATGAAATTCATTGTGCTGGATGCCTTAAATGTCAACTTAACACACCTGGGTTGAGGGAGCCTCAATTGGGGAATTTCCTCCATTGCACTGGCCTGTGGCCATGTCTGTGGGGCATCTTCTTGATTATTAAGTAATGTGGGTGGTGCCACCCCTGGGCAGGTGGGCCTGTGTTGCATAAGAAAGCAGGCTGAGCAGGGGCCAAGGAAGCAAGCCAGTAAGCAGCGTTCCTCCATGGTCTGTGCTCTAGCTCCTGCCTCCAGGTTCCTGCCCTGAGTTCCTACCTTGGGCTCCCCGATGAACTGTGACCTGGGAGATATAAGCTGAATAAACCCTTTCCTCCCCAAGTTGGTAGTGGTCAGAGTGTTTTGTCACAGTAATGGAGAAACAAACTAGGACAGTCATTAAAAAGAAAAGATGTAGCTGCATAAAAGAAAACACACAAGGACTTCTCAGAGTGCTGTGA
>NW_008355380.1:2236066-2241632 GCF_000622305.1 Nannospalax galili
ACACTGACCAAACACATTTTCCCTCACCTGACAGGACTTCTCCTAGGCCAATGTCAGTACGGTCTCAGGTTTGAGCAGGCACAGGAAGGAAAGGCAGGCTGGGTGATGGGGTGCATGAGTGACCAGGCAGCAGCCGTGGTGAAGCTGCTGTAGCTGCTCCAGAGTGGACTCCACGGACAAATGAGGTCAGCTATGACTAGTGGTGGTTAGTGTACCTGGAAAAGAAACAGTAGCCAGAGACCACAACCACGGATGGGACGTCCACGATCCTGTGGTGAGATGGGGTGGGGAAGACTCTGTCCACTGAGAGGGAGATAGGGAGAGTGGCACCTGCTATAACAGCATTGGACGGCTTCATTATAACAGCACTGGATGGCTTCATTTCCTGTCTTTTTTAATTGGAAAGAGGCCTAGCCCGGCTGCATTTGGATGCCTCTCTGGGAAGTGTTCACATGCCATGCCTGCATCACTGTGGGCCTGTGCCGACTGTGGGCTCTGCTCCCTCCTACTTCTGGGAGGAATGAGTGGCCTATGGTTTCAGAATTCCAGGGAAAGGGTGTCCACTCTCCAGGCTGGAAGTCCCCAACAGAGCCAGGATCTGAGGTGGGGCAGCGCAGGGGCAGGTGTGAGGAAGCCAGGTCCCTGTTCCCAGAAGCCAGCAAGAACTGGTGGCCTGGGATAGGTAGTGGGAGAACATTGATGTTGACTCCTGGTGTCCCCGAGCCGCACTTTGAGCTTGTGCATCCTTGTGTTGAGGAGCTTGTCAAGGAGGGAACAGAGCTGGGAAGAAGTGCATTTTATCCCTCTGCAGGCAAAACCTGAGCCAGGGTTTATTAGTCAGAGTTCCCTAGAACAGCAGAACCGATAAATGGAACTGTTTTGTGAAGTGGAATTTATGTTAGATTGGCCCTCAAGGTGGAGGCTAGGTAATCCAGCGAAGGCTGTCTGCCTGCAGGTGAGGCTGAGAACCTGTCTGGGGCTGAAGGCCTGGAGGATTCCTGGAGAGCTGCGGGTCCTCAGTACATGTTGGAAGGCTAAGAAGCTGGGCTCTGATGTCAGCAAAGGGCGGAGCAGTGGGGACAGCAGCAGAGTAGACATGCTCACCAGCACGCAGCAAAGGCAGGCTGTGAAGACAGTACAGCCGTCCCTCAGACCTTGTCAGATCTGGGGTGCCACGGGAAGGCATAGCTCACCCTGAGGAAGGATCTTCTCCCCTCGCTTAATCCTTCCTGGAAACGCTCTGCCAGACCCACCCAGAGGCCGGGCAGTAGGCCTGGGAACCAGCTCCCAAGAGTGTGGGGTATGCCCTTGCCTACTGCTTCCCCTCTGACTGCCTTGCTTACTGGTCAGCCGTATGGCCCCTCCATCTTACAGCGGCTGAGCACCTGCCTTCCAAGTGTGCACGGAATACACCCTCTGATAAGGTGAGGGTAGCCACACTGAGTTGATGCGACTTTGTCCTCTCCCATTTCCATCTCACCTTTCTGAAACATCACCTGGTTTGCAGACCACATCTCAAGCAGAATGCCCATCTTGTCCCCCTAGCTGTGTCTTGGATACCCCTGAAGAGCCCTTAGCAGCAGAAACCCCAGTGGAAGCCTTTGTGATGCTGTCCTCGTCAGGATGGGGGACAGTCGGTTAGGCATGTCCCGGAGAGGCAGGTGAGTCGGGGCTCAGCCAGCACCCACCTGTGATGGGGGGAGATGCACCAGGACCAGAGAGTGGTGCTCCAAGGTTTTGGCCTGGGAGACCACACACATGCCCTGGGGTAGGATAGGGAGGCTCCTTCACAACGTCTGGTTTCTAAGACTAGGCATGGTCCCCTGGTGTCCAAAACGGGATTGTTCAAGGGGTCCAGGAACTGGAGGGTGTTGGAGACTGTTCAGGGAGAGCAGAAGGCCCAGCTGTGCCTCCCAGGCTAGACCTCCTCTCTCCGGTACTTAGGGAAGGAGTGTGGGGTGTTGACAAGGTAGGAGGATAGTGCTGAGCTAAACCCCAGTAATAGTGATACAGGTTAACCTGGAAACTTCTGGAAATTGGCGATGGGTGGGGACCCGCTGGAGGGAAGCTCAGAATGTTACCACTTAATAATTCAGTGAGCTAGACTTTTTTCCAAGAAATGAAATGTATTAAAAGCCGTGTTTTCATTTGACTAATAAATGTGGTTTAGGAATGACAAATAACCAAGTAATTAAAGCAAACCCAATCTCTTCCTGCAAACATCCTTTAAACAGTCTTTAATTTGCTTTTAAATATAAATATTAAACACAGCCAATCTGGGAGGTTCCACGCCTAGCTTTGCTTCCCGACAGATTTGGTCTCCTGGCCTTACTACTCTTTACCCTGTGTGGCCAGCTGCCTGGTCCTGGCTGGAAGCTTGGGAGGAAGAGGCTATCTCTCGGCTGGTCCTTCACAGAGGTCTTCTAGAAGTGCCAAAGCTCTAGCTTCATAGATCCCAGGGACCTTCATTCAAACACAACTTTCCAACACACCTGGGAGTCCTAGCTGATTCCCATGTTAGTTTCCCTGTAAATGGAACACTGTTCTAAACAGCCAGTATGCAACTGCCTCCCTGTTCAACTCTGGCAGCACACGTTTTCTGAGAGACATTTGATGTGGACATGCTTTTCAGGACGTGGGAGTGGTCCGGTGTGAGCCGCATCTCTCTTCTCAGCCTGAAATCGACCATGAATGCCACGCCATGTCCATCACCCCAAAGTGAGCCAGGTAGGTCCTAATGAAATGCCAGGGGTACAGGTGACAGCTGCCTCAGAAACAAGACTCCCTATGAATAGGCAGCTCCCATCCTCAGGACTGTTGGGCAGGTGAAAGTGGTATTCACAGTGTGAGGCCGGAAGACTTGTCCAGGCGCCCTCCTATTCTTTGATCTCCTTGATCACATTATCCTCCCTAGAGGTCCAGCCTCTCTCCTCTCATTCTACGTCCATCCTACCGAGAGAGATACCTCTACTCTTTGCTGAGCTGCAGGAAGATGGGGGTCATGCTCTGAAGACAGATTTGGGCTGGGGCTTCTCCAGTGAACCCACCATGAGTCATCAGGGTACAGAGGACAAAGTCTGCATCGGATACACATTTCTGTTCTGCACACTGGCCAAACCCCAAGGTTACTATTTACATGGAGAGTCTGATGCAGTGTCTTTATCAAAATATTTCATTGTAGGGAAAACTAATTTTTGTTTTTCATGGTAAAGTATCTTGGTTGCTCTCATAACAGGAATTCGAACAATGCCTCTATGCTTAAAGACAGCACGTCTGCCCTCGCGTCTGCCAAACACCAGTAGTATGCGTAGACCACTCAGGGTGCTCGAAACTGGTCTGATTGCCAACCCCATGAGGAACTACGCAGCCTAATTGAATTTGAATTCAGTTTATCCAGAAATAAACAGGAAAGAGCTGTAAAGTTTTGAAGCTTTCTGTTTGCTTTTAACCTGTACATGATTTCTTTTAACCAGCTAGTTCTGGAACATGTTCTAATGAACAGGGACTTACGTTCCAGTTATTATGCATGTAATTTTATTCACCTGTCAATTGATGTCAAATGTTTTTATTCTGACAACTGCAACTCGCAAGGACAGGGAGCCCTGATGTCTAACTCTCTTCACGGCAAGTCTCTGTTTCTGTTCACAGTGATAGTTTCCGAACCGTCTGTACATGTGTTAAGCACTTTGGTGGATTCCTTTGAACCTGCCTGCTGCTGTCAGGGAAAATGGGAATGTGTGTGTTTCTGTGTACACAGCCGAATACCGTCAGCAGTGCTTTCTCTAAGACGGTCACCTTTGCACACACTTTGCACCCTGTCTGGGTTTTCTTGAAGGTCGATTGGGTTTTTAACTGTGTTATCTGCGAGGTGTTTGATGGAGTGGTCCAGATAACGGGAGAGAGCAAAGCAAGAAGAATTTTTTGAAGATCAAAAGTGGCTGTTCATTTTGTTATCTGACCCTATCTGTTGTCATAGTAACAGGCTTCTTTTAACCTGTGCGGTAGGATGGTTTGTTTCTATCGCCTCTGAGCGCTCCTCTGACTGAGGTTGGTTCCTACAGCAGGGGCTGGCTTCCTGACTTCCAGGCTTTCTGGGGAGCTCCAGGGGGGCAAAGCGCGGCTTCCCATGTCGAGTAGGATTGAAATTACATTTTCAATTTAAGCTCCTGTCTTAATTTAGGTGAAGATAAAGTCAAAGGGGATACCTTTCCCAGCTTTACAATGGGTAGGTAAATGCCATTTAGAAATGGAGTGAATTGATGTGTATCTGATTCTCACATGACAGACACAAGACTCTTTTTCCTCCTCACTTTGTGGGAAGTGATGGCGGGGGAGGGGTGGCATACGAAGCACATTTTTAAAAAAAGGACAAAATAAAGGAAGTGCTTTGGGGAGACTGCATGGAAGTGACCAGGCTCCTTCCTGTAGAGGATGTTTTCCTCATCAGCTCATATCAAGCTCTGTGAGATGGCTGGAAACTGGCTCCTTTATTTTTAAGCAGAACTTTGAGAAAACTGAGCTTCCCCTGGGGTCACTTCAGGGACTGAAAGCGACTGTGATATTCTTTTAGGTTTGGCTGATAAAGTCTTAGAAATGACCATTCAGTGCTTGACTCACTGGTGGTCACAGCCCTGGGTTGCTCAGGGTCTCTACACCTGTGTGGTGAGCAGGTGAGCAGCGGCCACTCCCCTCAGGCAGAGGTGCTGCCTGGTGGCCTTGTCCCCACCTCTGCTCAGCAGCACAGGGTGGTTGAGTGGCTTCTTCCCCAAGTTGCCTTCCCCATCCTGCTTTGGCTGCCACACCTGCGCAGCAGGAATGGCTGGCACGTATGCTTTCTTATGCCTAGACATACATATACCCTCTGGCTTTCCTTGAATTTAAACTTCCTAAGTATAACACAGCTTCTGTGAATTTCTGAGAGGCAGCTCAGGTGACAGGAGTCATCACTTTCCATGGGTCTGCTCAGACCAGTAAAGGCTTTTCACCTCCTGGCTCTGCACAGCTCCCTCTCCTGCTGAAGGTTCTCTGAAGGAATGCAGGGCATCTGGCGAGGGCCTCACGCAGCGAGACCATCCCCAACATGAACACCCTCAGCACCTCAGGTGTCCCTCCATGTCATCCTCTTTGGGTGCCCTGACAACCCTCAATTTATCCATCCACAAAACAGAGGAAGGGGCAGAAAGATTGAGCTGTATCCAGTCTCCAAGACAGGGCCCAGCTTTTCCTGCAGTGCCAGGTATCTGTCCAACTCCGTATAAACTGCTGTGACTTAGTTCAGAGGCCATCCCAGGAGTTGTGGAGAGGAAGACACGGACATCCTTGAATCGTGTAGGCACAACCTTGCACTCGAGAGCCAAGAGCTGCAGTGTGCGGCCCTGGCTGGATCAGAGCATCACACAACACATCCTAAACCCCGAGTTTACATGCCACCCCATGACAAGTATACATCTTACATGCAAATTAAACATTAATGAACAAAAGGTAGCTGGCAGTAGCCAGAGGGCTGAGCCACGGTGTGTGTGTGTGTGTGTGTGTGTGCGTGTGTGTGTTGGGAGTTGAGGTTTAT
>NW_008355380.1:2241647-2300989 GCF_000622305.1 Nannospalax galili
GAATGCAGGGCATCTGGCGAGGGCCTCACGCAGCGAGACCATCCCCAACATGAACACCCTCAGCACCTCAGGTGTCCCTCCATGTCATCCTCTTTGGGTGCCCTGACAACCCTCAATTTATCCATCCACAAAACAGAGGAAGGGGCAGAAAGATTGAGCTGTATCCAGTCTCCAAGACAGGGCCCAGCTTTTCCTGCAGTGCCAGGTATCTGTCCAACTCCGTATAAACTGCTGTGACTTAGTTCAGAGGCCATCCCAGGAGTTGTGGAGAGGAAGACACGGACATCCTTGAATCGTGTAGGCACAACCTTGCACTCGAGAGCCAAGAGCTGCAGTGTGCGGCCCTGGCTGGATCAGAGCATCACACAACACATCCTAAACCCCGAGTTTACATGCCACCCCATGACAAGTATACATCTTACATGCAAATTAAACATTAATGAACAAAAGGTAGCTGGCAGTAGCCAGAGGGCTGAGCCACGGTGTGTGTGTGTGTGTGTGTGTGTGCGTGTGTGTGTTGGGAGTTGAGGTTTATGAAATATGTAGGCAGAAAAGCATTTAATAAATATGAGGATTCCAATTCCCCACCTTCATCAGGGGCATTGCGCACACATCATTTCAGTCCTTGGGTGTCCGGAGAGACTTGTCCCCGAAACTGTTCTGACCCATCCTTTTGCAGCCGCCCAAGAGTCCCTTACACATGCATTCTGTTAAAACCCGAAATCGTGTCTGGTTGTCTGCGAGTTGTCCTGGCCTTTAAAGAACTCTTGAGTGAAGTTATGCCAGATTCCTGGAGGGATCCCTCACAGGACAGCACTAAGAAGGAAAGCTGAGTGGTGTCGGTGTTTGTGGGAGGATCCATTTTAAATAAATAGTTCCTGAAAACTTTAGGGCCACTTCAGAGTTTGCGGTTAGCGAGCAGCAGAAAATCGCCTAGTGATTGCCAACAGCATCAGAGACAGGACGGGAGTGACGCTGCTGATGGATGTGACACAGGATCTTAGCTAATGCCTGCCTTTAAGCACGTGTTTGAAAATAAAATAATTAGGAAAAATAATGAAAGCGAGTGAATGGGAAATGCGCAAGTCGGTTCATTAACTCCCTTTCCGGTGAGCTCTGTCTTAGGAGAGATGCTCAGCCTCCTAGGATTCCTGCACTTCTCACTAGAGAAAGCCGCCACCCTTCAAAACTGAAAAAGTAAACACAAGACACAACAGATAAATAATCTCTGATAAGCATGCCACAAGAAGGCGAAGCGAACTTTTTTTACAAGATTTATTACCAGTCCCATTTTTTCAAATTCTAGAAGTCCACGGAGAGTCAGGGTGTACATTATCCTGCATCTGTTTCTCTTTCATTAGGACTTCCCTCCAGAAAGCATTTTCAAGTTGCTTTCAAAAGCTGCCTTGCAGACTGTTGGGGAGTGAGGAGCCGGCAGAAGCCGGCCGGCCCCTCAGATCTGCAGGCTGGGCTCCCCAGCAGGTCAGGCCTCAGGAGAGGACTTTGTCATATGGAAATGTTTAAGGGTCCAGCTCACAGCCTGTGGAGGCTGCCTTTTATCTTTGCGGGGTTTGAACATGATCCTTTCAAAGCCAGATAACCCAGGAAAGGCCTTGAAGGGACTCCGGCCGCTTCCTTCCAAGCCCCTCACCAGGGTCCTCCCGGGGCCGGTTACCCGGATTCAGTGTGGAAAACAGCACCTCTCCTCGCCATCTGCCTTTGAGCGGCGAAGGCAGTTCTACGGTTGCACACTTAGCCAGACATGCCTGCTTGGAGATCTGTTTGAACTGGGGCATCTTTTATGCGTATTAAAAAGCTGACAACTGAAATTCCACTGTAGCCTCCGCCTTCCCAGCCCCACGTGACAATCGCTGGCCTCGCGGCTGGATTCCCTTTTCCTAGTGCCCCTGGGAAGGACGGACAGTTCTCACCAACTTCCCCAAGAGCATGTCACACAGGAGCAGACTCTCATTAACATGGAGAAGGTCAAGTGCACATTGTCATGGGTGGGTGCCCGAACCTCAGCTTGCCCACCCCTTAGAGCCAGTGTCCACGCTGACGCCAGCCCCTGCTTAGTGCAGAGTCTCTCGGGCTCTGCACCACCTTGCCCTGACTTGTCCGAGGTGCTGAAGACCCAAGTTCCACAGCTAGGGGCAGGAAGGGCCAAGCTTTCAAGTTCCCGCTGAGCCACGGAAGAGCAATCTATTTATTTTTGTGAAAATATGATGATAACTAATAAATCTCAAGACAAAAATGCCACTTTTAAATTAGGTTCAGTGGGCATAAAATGGCTCTCACAGGCTGTGAAAGTGCTAGATCCCTAACTAAGCATGGACAGGGCTGGGCCTCCTGTACCCACCTCAGCTGAGGGGAGCCATGTTCGTCTAGGGAAGGGGTACCCATCACCTGACCAACTGAAGAAAAGCTTCTTTATTTCCTGACCATTCAACCCAGGAAAACCAAAAGCCAGGAGTCCCTTCGAGCCCACAAAGGTTTCCACTGACAACTGACTGAGCAACAGAAAGCTGAGCTGTCAAATTGTTAACCCCATCTTCTTTCTAAATCTTCTGTGTAGGGATCCTTCCACAGAGGTGGTAGGAACACGAGGGGAGCACTGGTGGGACAGGGGTTCTGCCCACAGGCCCGGGAAAGACCCCTCCTCGTAATTCAACACTCCTCTCCACTCAGGTGAACCCCTGTGCCCTTCAAGGGCACTCCCATCTTCCTCCGCAGGGAGGGCTAATGGTCAGTGTTTTGCTCATTTGACAACTTGCTAAAAAGCTAATGAGAGCCTTGTGAAACAAGGATGCTTGTAAATCCAAGGCTCTGCAGGGGTGTCCTGGCATCAGGGTTCCAGCCACATCAAGTCAAGCAGAGATTATTTCCACGTGAAATGGTCTCTTCTCAGAAGCACACAGACACCTACAAACACAGGTATACAGACACACACACAATGACACACACAGACTGATACACAATGATACACATGCTGATACACTGACACACCCACATACACTGACACACGTACACTGATACAGACACAACACACACACCGATATGCACACTGATATATACACAGTGACACACACTGACATGCACATACTGATATACACACTGACACACACACAGATATAAAGACACACGCAATGACACACATACACTGATACACGCAGACACACACAACACACATGCTGATACACACTGATATACACACAATGACACACAGATACACACAGTGACACACACTGATACACATTGACACACACTGACATACACACATAATGACATACACACTGATACACACTGACACACTGATTCACACACTGATACATACACACTGATACACACAGTAACACACAGACACACACATGCACTGACACACAATGTCACACAAACACACACACCCGGACATACAGGCACACACACACACACACACGCACACACGCTCACACACACTTGTCTATTTGAGAGTTCTACCACCTGTATCTACGTGCTCAGGGTCACAGAGGAGAAACAGAAATCCATTACAGCCGGTCCCACCTAAAGCAGCTCGCTGCCCAGAGGGGAGAAGAGCCGAAAACCTGCACCTACACGTTGGAAGTCACTGTGCCATAAGCATGGAGAGAGAGGCTAGAGTTGACTGAGACAGCAGCCAACCCCAGAGGTTGGAAGACTTGCTGAACGGCACAGTCCTGACACAGAGAGTGGGTGGAATTCCACTAGAGTAAGATGTGAACTAAAGGGCTGGAGAGATGGCCCAGAGGTTAATGGCACTTACTACTCTTGCAAAGGATTACAGTTTGGTCCTTAACACCCATTCCAGACAGCTCACAGGCACTGTAACTCCAGCAAGAGGGATCTGATGCCCCACTCTGGCCTCTGCAAGCACCTGGACTCAGGTGTAAACACCCACACATAGACACACACATGCACATAATTTTTTAAAATCACATTTTAAAAAGAAGGAAACTAAAGGAAATGAAAGGGAACAGATGACCTGTGAGCTAACAAAAGCCAAGGTTCGGTCTGGGCATGAGGAGGAGGAAGGCCGGGCAGATTGTGTGCATCTGGGCTGTAAGGGCCCACGTGTAGGGCTCACATACAGCGGGAGCTCAGCAGACGGCAGAGCGGACGCCTCTGTGTGATCACGTTGGTGAGCAGCGGTGCTCAGGACGCTGTCACTGGCCTGCTGTCTGCCACGGTCCTCCAGGACAGGAGATGACATGGGGACTTCAATAAAAAGTCAAGGAAGTCACACGTCTGTCGTTCATAACGACCGAGGCTGGATGGTTCCCTCTGAGCCAGGGAGCAAGACAAGGGTCCCGCTCATACCACATCTGTTCGGTCCTATACTGGAGAGCATGAGGGTGCAGGAAGAAAACATACAGCCTGGAAAGAAGGAAGCAGACATCCTATCCACAGGTGACATGGACGCATGTAAAATTTCAGGAATCCACTAAAGAAAAACACTGCTAGATACAGTGAATAAACTCAACAAGGTTGTGGTATAATAATGTTAACACACACAATTACCTATTTAAAGATTTTTGTATTAGTTCTTTGAGAACTTCTTATTTACCCACTCCCCCCTTCTATAAGTTTATACCCCTTTCCCACCCACCCAAATTTATGTCTTCCTTTTTAAAAAACCTACTGAATCCAATTTGTGTTGCTCATATACACTTGGGTATGTGGCCATCCACTGGAAGGTGATGGACCTACCAGAGTCCACACTCTTAAGGAAGACTGCCTCTCCCTCCCCCAGCAGCTATCAATTGTCAATGGCTCCTCAGGTCGAGTGGGACATTGTGCCCACACGCCACCTTCATGCTGGGATTTTGTCTGGCTTAGGCTTGCTAGGTCTTGTGTGAGCTCTCACAACCACTGTGATGTACGTGTGCATCGGCCCTGCTGTGTTGTCCAGAAAACACTGTTTACTTGGAGTCATCCACCACCTCTGCTCTTACAATCCTTCTGCTTCCTTTTCTGAAATGATCCCTGAACCTTGGGAGGAGAGGGTGTGATACAGGTGTCCTATTCAGGGCCGAGCATCCCCAAGTCTCTTATTCTCTGCACCTTGGCCAGTTGTGGGTCTCTGTGTTAATCATCACCTACTCTTGAGAAAGCTTTGATGACGGCTGAGAACTGCAGTAGTCTACAAATTATTTATATTTCCATTCAGTTGCATAAAAATCTCAAAATGAAATTAATAATACAGTTCAATGTATGATAGTATCACAAAGAAGGCACTTAGAACTGTACCTGACAAACTGTCAAATTTATACTCTAAAATCTACAGAGCATTGTAGAAAGAAACTCTAAAAGATCGAAATAAATGAAAACATATTCCACGTGCATGGATCAGGGGACTCTATAGTGTTAAGACGGCAATACCTCCCAAGTTCACTTAGAGATTTAACGCGATCTCTATCAGATCCTACGTGACTTCTTTAGGTACTGACAAGCTGATTACAAGGTTCACACGGGTTCCATACAGATACTCAGAAGAGACAAAAGTAATTAAAAAAGAATGAACAGGAAGATCCATGCTTTGCTGTTCCAAACTTCAGTGTGAAGCAGCAGTAATGAGGGCAGGGTGTCACTGGTCCAGGGCTAATGGGAAACAAAGAGCCAACGCTGAGAGCCTGTGGCCGCCATGTTGGTGGTCATCTGACTGTGGCCACCACAGGAAACATGGAGCCAGTGCTGAGAGCCCGTGGCCGCCATGTTGGTGGTCATCTGACTGTGGCCACCACAGGAAACACGGAGCCAGCTCTGAGAGCCTGTGGCTACGTTGGTGGTCATCTGGCTGTGGGACAGGATACAAGACCATTTGATTGGAAAAAAGATAATTTTTCAGCAAACATGTCCGTGCTACTGAATTCAGTAGCCATGTGCATGCAAAAGCAGTTCAACCCTTATGTTTATAAACTTAACTCATATTTAGAAACATAACTCATATTTATAAACTTAACTCAAATGGGATCGATGATCTTTTTTTTTCTTTTAATATTTTATTAGTTTTTCTTTGATGTGTATGAGTGGAGTGCATTGCCTGCATGTATGTAAGTGTACCTGTGTCGTGCAAAGCCTGCAGAGGTCAGAATAGGCACTGGATGTCCTGGAACTGGAGTTATGGGTGGTTGTTAGCCACGATGTAGGTGCTAGGGATTGAACCTGGGTCCTCTGCAAGAAACAATTTGCGAGTTACAACCTCCAGGATGGCTAGAGTCAGAGTCAGATGGAACACATGTTGGCAGGGGTTTGGAGAGACCAGGACCCTCATCTACAGCTGGTGGGACCAGAAACCAACATGACAACTTTGAAAGACAGCTCAGTGGCTCCTTAAATGAGTAAATATAGGCTGAACGTTATGACCAGCAATTCCACTTGTCAGTGTACACCCAAAGGACTTGTATGCATTATCTCTGCAGGAACTGGTATACACACAAGGATAGGAACATGATCAGCAACAACTCAAAGGTGGGAACAGCCTGAGTCCCCATCAGCTGATGAACAGATGTACCACATGTGGTATGTCTGCACCGTGGAATACTATACAGTGACGTACTGACACAGGCTGTAGTGAAGCCTGCTTGGTCTTGAACACAGGTTAAGTCACAGAAGTCAGGCACAAAGGCCATGATTCCACCTACATAAACAGTTCAAAATGGACAAATCTATAAAAGAGGAAATAGATTATGGGTTCTTTAGGGATGTGGGGAATCAAAGGGGCTATAGCCCAAGGACTTGTGGTTTCTTTCTGAGGATCAACAGTTCTGACACTGACTATAGTGATTGCTCCACACATCTATGAGCACAGTGGGATGTTGGATTGTATACTGTAGATGATGGAGCACTTGACATATGAATTTCATTTCCGTAGAGCATGGTGTAAAGGTAGCAGCAGGCTCTTGTGCATGAGGTACAGGCTGTCCACGGTCCTCAGAAGCCCATGGTCTGTTCCCCAGGCTCTGCCATGACCTGGACCCCAGCAAAACCTTCCTTAGCTCTGCCACCGTGGACACGTATCTTCAGGGAGCTCCTAGGGATTGTGTAGCTCACGGAGGCTCATGTCTCCTCGTCCCCAGGTATTTTGGTAACATTGCTTTTTCCTGGCACCTAATTCCTGATAAAGCCACTAAAGGGGGAGAGGATTTAGCCTGAATCATGATTTGAAGGTCCAGTCAGTGCGTCATGGGAGGGCACTCACGGTGTTAGGCATGGCTCTGGCAGCACAGTGAGACTGCTTGCTTACGTTGCAGCTGATCAGGACGCAGTCAGCCACTGGAAGCAAAGAAACCCATTGACCCAGTGCTCTAGAACCTCCCTGGACAGCCCCACCAGCTGAGGACCCAGGGTTCAGGCACAGGAGCCTGTGGGGCATTTCATATCCAGACAGTAATGCAAGGTCTTGGCCTCCCAAGGCACCCACTTCATTTCTGGCCACACAGACTGAGGGAATAAATGTCCACCTCCCCGGGGTTAACCTCTGCTGCCAAGACACCAGACAGGATCATGTCTTGCTAAAATATCAAAACCATGTGAAGGGTGGTCTCTCCCTAGTTCTTTGGGAGAGCCTCTCATCATAGCCTGATGATCATGATGGTGTCATTGATGGTACATAGAACATTCTAGGCATGATCTTGAAAGATGATATCTTTATTTTCCAGTCTTGTTCCCAATAATATCCTGTCCACTGGCACAAAAGCAAAGAGCATCTCTATATCCCAAGGGCCACTGTGTAAAGAAACACAGGCTTCCAGCTTTACCTGTGTGACTGGGGTGGCTCTGAGCTTGTGTTGATCTGGCAGAAAGCTCAGCTCTTATCAAGGCCTTTAAACCCCTGAACTGGGCATTGGATTGTCTGCCAATTATGTGACCAGGGCAGGGTCAGCATACATGTAATCCCACATCAGAGCACCTACAGTTCCCACTGGGATATGCTCATTATGCAGGACTTGTCTGTAGCTTGGGCATACCTTGACCTATTTTCTTGATTTTTTCTTTCCTGTCTTCATAAGAAATAAGACATGTAGTTAAAATTAAAGAGGTCTAGATCCTTTGTGGCCAGTGGGGAATAACAGGGTCTGAGCTATATACACAGGCTAGAAGACTAAAATCATTTATCCCAAGACCCAAGAACAGTTTGAAAGAAAAACAAAACAGTAGAAATCGTGGTTCCAGATTTTGTTAAGCCGCTCTCAGTGTCTGGCGCTATGGGTGCCTTTGACACTTTAGTCCTGTCTACCTTCAGGTCTGGACTCTGATGTTCCGACCTCGTGGGCTAATGGTGGGTGGGACGCTCAGCAACTGTAGCGATGCAGGCACCCCTATCCACGGCCATGTGATAGCGGCACAGTGACTGCCACGACAGCGCACATTCCCCGCAAATAGGACTGTTCCTCTGGGGTGGCATCTCCAGAGCCCTTTGTAGCCCCAACTTATTTTAACTACAAGGGTCATTTGTGGACACAAGCTGGAGCACTCATGTGAGTTTAGCCAAAGCATCTTCATTAAAGCTCCTGTAACTTTGCTCTTGGCCAGTGAGTTTTACATCAGGCAGTGCTGGGGCTCTCTGATCTGCTCCTCACAACTCACATTGTCTGGGAAAGAAGGAAGGAGATGAAAGGTGGGAGAGGAGATGGACGTCCCACGCCCCCTCTGCCCCGGGCACTTTGTACACTGTGCCATTTTTAGTTTCTTATAACGATCCTTTGGGATCGATCGTGTTATTATTGTGATTTAAAAAATGGGCAACCTGGAGCTAGAGATGATTAAGGAACTCGTCAAAGATCACAACAAATACCCAGGAAAGAAGGCCAGAAGAGGCTGTCACTTCTGCAGGACCCTGCAGTTCCCTCGGGCTGGTCCCCCGTGGTGAGGCCATGTCACAGGCTCTGAAACCTACTATCTTCCTGTTTGCACCCCTGATTCAATTACTTTCATTTCTCAACCTGGCTGGAATGCAAGAAGCAGTGTTTGGTGGGAAACTGATCCTGCCTTGCTTCACTGCAGGAAGGTAGAAGGGCTTCACTGTGACCTGTGTGCCAGACCTTGGCCCTCTGTGCCTGCTGTCTGTGGAGACCTTGGTTGTCCTGGTCTGTCCCTATACTAGCACAGACTTCCCAGGTAACTGTGGCCACCCCACTGCACAGGTAAGGATGGGGGTGCTGGGGGATATCAAGGCCCTGACCAGGTCCTCCTGCCGTAGCTGTGCAGGGCTGCCTGGTCTGCTGGCTTCTCGCATCCTGATGTACATGTGGGACCAGGTTCTGTGCATACACTTCAGGTCAGTGTTTAATAAACATCTGTTCAAACACAAATAAATAGCTATTATCCCCTTTAAAGGCAGACACCCCAACATTCACCCATTTTGACTAACTGAACCTTAAGCAACTTTAATAAGTTGAGGGATGACTATTGATCAATCGAGAATATTTACACCACCATGACAGATGCAGGTCTGGAGTCTCTCCATTCCCAGCCCCTTGAAGCCACTGGTCCATTTTCTCCTCACATGAGCCTTAACACAATATCTTTAAGCTGTGGGTCAGGCTGCCCTCCCATCTGTTGGTGAGTGGTATTTCGTGGTCTGGCCCAACCACATCTTGTTTATGTACTTGTTGGTGGATGAGCCTTGACCTGCTTCTACTTGTGAGCTGTGAGGACGGAGGTCTTGCGTGCTGCTGGCCTCCTTTCATCTTCCCAGGACATGTGATCTTTTCTAAAAAATTTATTTAAAAATATTTTACTAGTATTGCTTTCTTTTCTAAAATATTTTATTATTTTTCATTTTATGTGTGTGTATTGCCTGCATGTAGGTAAGTGCACCTGTGTGGTGCAACATCTGTGGAGGGCAGAAGAGGCTGTCAGATCCCCCGGGCCTGGAGTTATGGACAGTTGTTAGCTGCCATGTAGGTGCTGGGATTCGAACCTGGGTCTTCTACAAGAACAACCAGTGTTCTTAACTACTGAGCCATCTCTTCAGCCCCTAGCATTTCTTTCTCTAATAAGTAACATGACTACATTAAAAGACTTTGTATAGACGGAGAATTTGAAAAGGGAGAGTAACAACCTCACATTATAGGAACAGTGACAAATTTCACATTATTGTTGGAACTTGGTAGTACAGTTTTGTCAGTAAACGATGTGCAAACATTATAGTAGGCTTATAGAACGTCAAATTCATATTTTAAATTACAATTACATATTTTTAGTTAGAGAATTATATCAGTTTAGTCATTATAGTACTTTCTATTTCTTTTTCTTTTTTTAACTTCCCAGACTGATTTTTATCTCTAGAGGTTCAGTTAGGGCAGAGGTGAAAGCACACTGGGGCTGTAGGAGACAAATTAAAAAACCAATGGGAAAGCACCTGGTGATGGGAGGCCCAACATCAAGGCCTGGACACCCAGGACCACGTGTGCGGTGAAGACCACAGCTGGGCCTCAGGGGAGGCGGGAGGTCCGTACCAAAGACTCAGTCCTCCCAAGACCAGAGTCTGCAAATAACAGAGGACTCCTCTGTCCCCAGCATAAGATGCAAAGGTTCAGCTAACAACTGGGGACCATAGCTCCTATTTGTGGGGGTGGATCATAGTTGTAACTCAAAAGAAGGGACCATAGTTTTAGGTTCACAGGAGGGAATCATGGCTCCAGGTTCATAGAACAAGACCACAACTCTGCCCCATAGGAGAAGATCACTGTTCTAGTTTACAGGAGAGATCACAGCTCCAGGTTCATGGGAGGGGACCCTACCTTTGGCTCGTGGGAGGGAACCACAGCTCCAGCTCACAGAAAGGGAATACAATGCTGCCTGGAGGGGACCACAGTTCCAGCTCACAGTGGGGACCTAAGCTCCAGGTTCCTGGGATGGGACCATAGTTCCAGGGCCACAGGAGAAGACCACAGCTCCAGGTTGATGGGAGGGGAATACAGCACCAGCTCATAGGCGGGGACCAGAACTCTGGTTCACGGGAGAGGACCACAGCTCTAGTTCACTGGATGGGACCACAGCTAAAGATTCACAGGAGGGCCCCCACTTCAGGATTTGAGAGGGCCCCTCAGGTGCAGGTTCAAAAGGTGGGATCACAGCTCCAGGCTCACATTGGGGAACTGCAGCTCTGATTCACGGGAGAAAACCACAGCTCCAGGCTCATGGACGACACCATAGTTCCAGGTTCACAGGACAGGAACACATCTCCAGGTTCACAGGAAGGGGTCACTATTTCAATTACTCTGGTTCTTATGATCTTCCTGTTTCCATCACTCTGTCCATGTGATTATACTTGCATTTAAGATGCAGCCTTTGGGCTTCTGCACAGCAAACAGACAACAGCTACTTGCTGGCTTGAACTTCTAGCCTGAGGGGCCATCAGTATAATCGAAAACCAATTTTCCCTTTCACCAAAGGAGACAGAGGGTTGTGTTTTGTTGGTGTTTTCCTCGGTCAAGTTTCTGGTTGGCTTTTTAGGCAATGGCAGCTTCCACATCTTCCCTGGCCAGGGGGAGCCGGGGAAGTGACATCTTACCTACAGTCACATTTTGCTGAGAGCTGCCACTGTCGCCATCTTGGCTCTTCAGCCACTTTTTAAACTGCCAAGTCCTTTCTTGACTGTGCGCAGCTTGTCACATGGATGATGATGATGACCAGTCAGCCATGGCTGCCCAGTGCAGTGGCTGCCCAGAGGCCCAGTCCCTGGCAAGAGAGATGCACCAGGGCATGGCACTGTTGGGTGGTGACAACCACCTCCTGGTTGTGCCTGCTGCCAGGCCCCTGTGCCCTGGGGCCAGGTGGCCAGGAGGCCCAGCAGCCCAGTGTCCTGCTACAAGCCCCTGTGCAATCCTTTTTACCAGGCACATAGTATTCACACTTGAGAACGTCTAAAATGTCTTTTTCACTTTCTTTTAAAGACTGTAATCACCCTAAATAGGACCGAGGTAATGACCTCAATATGTCAGAACAGGTTAATAGTCTGCAAATCTCCATTTCTCCCACTCACTAGTCCCTTCCCAACTCAGTGTCTGGAGAATCTATAGGTGAAGACAGGGAAAGGCCAGATCTCATTCTAAATCCACGGGATGCACCAACGATGGGTACTGAACATGAGGAATTCTATCACACATACCCTATCCCATCTCTACCTATGATACCACAAGTCACACGTGTCCAACTCAGTCACAGAGAAACACTGTCCTCCTGGTGTCACTCCTAGAAATACACATTCAACTGAAAGTTCCATGTGCTAAGATGAAACCCCTAAAATTACAGAAGAAAATGTTCTAAGGCCCTTGACTTAAGTCAAGGTCTGGGGATGTGAAGGAGAGGCTCGTCTGGGTCTGCGGGGTCATCCAGGGGGACAGAGACTCTGGGCCAAGTATGTGCTTTTCTATGTGTCTCTGAAAACTGAATAGTTTGCAGTGAAGAGTCGGAAAAACAGTGTGCACACACTGGGCACCCACTCTGTGACAATGCGCACACACTGGGCACCCACTCTGTGACAATGCGCACACGCTGGGCACCCACTCTGTGACCATGCGCACACGCTGTGGCACCCACTCTGTGACAATGTACACACGCTGGGCACCCGCTCTGTGACAATGTGCACACGCTGTGGGCACCCACTCTGTGACAATGCGCACACGCTGTGGCACCCACTCTGTGACAATGTACACACGCTGGGCACCCGCTCTGTGACAATGTGCACACGCTGTGGGCACCCACTCTGTGACAATGCGCACACACTGGGCACCCACTCTGTGACAATGCGCACACGCTGGGCACCCACTCTGTGACAATGCGCACACGCTGTGGCACCCACTCTGTGACAATGTACACACGCTGGGCACCCACTCTGTGACAATGTGCACACGCTGTGGGCACCCACTCTGTGACAATGTACACACGCTGTGGGCACCCACTCTGTGACAATGTACACACGCTGTGGCACCCACTCTGTGACCATGCGCACACGCTGTGGCACCCACTCTGTGACCATGCACACACGCTGTGGGCACCCACTCTGTGACAATGCGCACACGCTGTGGCACCCACTCTGTGCCCATGCGCACACGCTGTGGGCACCCACTCTGTGACAATGCGCACACGCTGTGGCACCCACTCTGTGCCCATGCGCACACGCTGTGGGCACCCACTCTGTGACAATGCGCACACGCTGTGGGCACCCACTCTGTGACAATGCGCACACGCTGGTGGCACCCACTCTGTGACAATGCGCGCACGCTGTGGCACACACTCTGTGACAATGCACCCACTCTGTGACACTGAACCCACTCTGTGACAATGTGCACACGCTGGGCACCCATTCTGTGACAATGCGCACACGCTGGGCACCCACTCTGTGACAATGCCCACACGCTGGTGGCACCCACTCTGTGACAATGCGCGCACGCTGTGGCACACACTCTGTGACAATGCACCCACTCTGTGACACTGAACCCACTCTGTGACAATGTGCACACGCTGGGCACCCATTCTGTGACAATGCGCACACGCTGGGCACCCACTCTGTGACAATGCCCACACGCTGGTGGCACCCACTCTGTGACAATGCGCGCACGCTGTGGCACACACTCTGTGACAATGCACCCACTCTGTGACACTGAACCCACTCTGTGACAATGTGCACACGCTGGGCACCCATTCTGTGACAATGCGCACACGCTGGGCACCCACTCTGTGACAATGCCCACACGCTGGTGGCACCCACTCTGTGACAATGCGCGCACGCTGTGGCACACACTCTGTGACAATGCACCCACTCTGTGACACTGAACCCACTCTGTGACAATGTGCACACGCTGGGCACCCATTCTGTGACAATGCGCACACGCTGGGCACCCACTCTGTGACAATGCCCACACGCTGGTGGCACCCACTCTGTGACAATGCGCGCACGCTGTGGCACACACTCTGTGACAATGCACCCACTCTGTGACACTGAACCCACTCTGTGACAATGTGCACACGCTGGGCACCCATTCTGTGACAATGCGCACACGCTGGGCACCCACTCTGTGACAATGCCCACACGCTGGTGGCACCCACTCTGTGACAATGCGCGCACGCTGTGGCACACACTCTGTGACAATGCACCCACTCTGTGACACTGAACCCACTCTGTGACAATGTGCACACGCTGGGCACCCATTCTGTGACAATGCGCACACGCTGGGCACCCACTCTGTGACAATGCCCACACGCTGGTGGCACCCACTCTGTGACAATGCGCGCACGCTGTGGCACACACTCTGTGACAATGCACCCACTCTGTGACACTGAACCCACTCTGTGACAATGTGCACACGCTGTGGCACCCACTCTGTGACAATGCGGACACGCTGTGGCACCCACTCTGTGACAATGTACACACGCTTTGGGCACCCACTCTGTGACAATGTACACACGCTGTGGCACCCACTCTGTGACAATGCACACACGCTGTGGCACCCACTCTGTGACAATGCGCGCACGCTGTGGCACACACTCTGTGACAATGCACACACGCTGTGGCACCCACTCTGTGACAATGCGCGCACGCTGTGGCACACACTCTGTGACAATGCGCACACGCTGTGGGCACCCACTCTGTGACAATGCACACACGCTGTGGGCACCCACTCTGTGACAATGTGCACACGCTGTGGCACCCAGTCTGTGACAATGCACGCACGCTGTGGGCACCCACTCTGTGACAATGCGCACACGCCGTGGCACCCACTCTGTGACCATGCGCACACGCTGTAGGCACCCACTCTGTGACAATGCGTACACGCTGGGCACCCACTCTGTGACAATGCGCACACGCTGTGGGCACCCACTCTGTGACAATGCGCACACGCTGGGCACCCACTCTGTGACAATGTGCACACGCTGGGCACCCACTCTGTGACAATGCGCACACGCTGGGCACCCACTCTGTGACAATGCTACCCACTCTGTGACAATGCACACACCCTGTGGGCACCCACTCTGTGACAATGCGCACACGCTGTGGGCACCCACTCTGTGACAATGCGCACACGCTGGGCACCCACTCTGTGACAATGTGCACACGCTGTGGCACCCACTCTGTGTACGTGGAATATGTATTTTCATCTTTCGATTATGAAAATTTCTACAATACTAACGTAAAAGTGCCTGATAGCTCACGTCTGTAAGCCTAGCATACAAGACACTGAGTTAGGACTGCAGGGAGTTCAAGGCCAACCTGAGCTGCAGAGTGAGCTAGAGTGAGACCTTATTTCAAAAGAAAAAAATCTGCCAAACCCCAACAACAAGAAAACCAGAAATGCTATTTGGTAAGTTCTAGAATGCAGTCCTGGAGAGCTACACAGTTGTGATCTTTCTGTGCCTCTAAAACAGGAACTCCTCTCTGAAAGGGTCTTTTTCACAGCAGCCCGCAGGCTTCCAGGGGGAATACAAAACTATTATTGTTGTCTGGGTTGGACCCCTTGCTGTGTGTTTACAATCTGTTAACAGTCTGTTGTTATAGATTAGAACTTTACTCTGCAAGTTTCAGTCATTAACACAAAAACCTGAGCATGTTTGAAAGCAAGACATGAGGTCAACATAGTTTTCTAAGCATAGCTGTTCACTAGGAACCACAGGAGGACGAGAACTGCTCCCCCTGGGAGGGGGTGGAGCCCCGGCGGCTAAAGATCAACGGGTGGGGGGTGGGGTCTTCCTGAGAGCCCCAGCCTGGGTCGGTAGCCCCAGAGAGGGAGAGGCAGCTGGGCAGGAATTTCACTGCCCCCCAAACAAGCAACCATACAGAGTATCAGAGAGGAAAGCTAACACAACTGGAGTGAAGCTTTCAGTACAGAGAGAAATGGAAGATTTCCTTGGGCAAAACTCAGCACATTTTAAGCTGGCGCTCCCAGGAGCTGGGGGAGACGGCTCAGCGGATAAAGCACTTGTATAAGCATGAGGGCTGGCGTTTGGATTTCTAGCAACCACATATATACATATATACATGTGCCCGCACAGGAAATTGTGCATACGCAGAATAGCATCAGTACACATCCATACTCAAAAGAAGATTATGACTCCCCTCAGCTAACTTACACCATGGCTGTAGACTAAGGATAAAATTGACATTACAGTCTAAAAGTCTCAACAGAACGCTTCCAGGTAAAGCACGTTGCTCCGCGGTTACAGTAAATGCAGAAACACTGAAAAAGAGACAGAGTCAAAAGTGCAGAAACACGAGAGTCTAAATTACACAGCGACCCTTCACAGCCACACGGGCAGCTTTGCCGACGGCCTCCGTGATGGCCTCCAGGAGGGTCAGCTATAAACGCCTTCTGCTCAGGAAAAAAGAAACCGAGTCCCTGTGGCCCTTCGGATGCTGGCGTGGCCCCACAAGGCTGGGGTTCGGAATGAAGAAGGAACTGGAGAATGCTCACCGAGGCGGAGGTCTGGCTTCCCAGGGCTCCATCAGACACAGCTGCAGCGGACTCGGGGAGACCCAAGAACGTTAAAGGAGGGAATTGCTCAACGTCTGCTCCTCATGAGCGTTTGCTGGAGAAACAGCTGAGAGGACGTCCTGAGTGAAAGGAGGACACAGGGATATTTGTTTGGAGGAACTGGTTCATTGGGTTGGAGGCTGGTGAGCCCCCTCCATATGCCACCTGGGAACTAGAGGCCCAGAGGTAGTTCAGGGCAGGTCTGAAGGTTCTAGAATCAGAGAACTGGTGGTCTCAGTCCCTGCCCAAGGGCATCAGAAGGCAGGTGAGCCATCCTAGCTCGGCTACATGAACTCCCCACCTACTCTGCCCTCTGCTCTACCCAGGCTCCTGTGGTTGGATGAAGCCTACCAACTCTGGGAGGACAGCTCTTTCTGGAGGGCATGTGTGTGTGAGACACCCATTTTGCTATATGAAAAAGCATGTAATGCATACACATGTGTATGGAACACATTTCACATAGATAAAAACAAGTATACATGCATGAAAAAGGCATTTTATTCCACATATAAATATATCCTACATCTTTTATGGAAAATGTGCATGTGTGACTATGTTTAACTAGCAAAGCTCAGCCTTAGCGTGAAAACATTTTCTGAGTTGCCCTTTGTACCAAGAATACTTTGGTGATGTTAAGAATTACTTTTTTGTGAAGAAACACAGTTCTTTGGTTGATGAACCAGTAACCAAGCACAGCAATAGTAACACAGAGTCATATATTGATAATTTCATTCTTCTTTAGGAAATATTTTATTTATCATTTTTATTTTATGTGTATGCTTCTATTGCCTGCATGTAGGTAAGTGCTCCCGTGTCATGCAATGTCAGTGGAGGTCAGAAGAGGCTGTCAGGTCTCCTGGGACTGGAGTTACAGACAGTTGTTAGCTGCCATGTGGGTGCTGGGATTCGAACCTGGGTCTTTGGCAACAGTCAGTGTTCTTAACCACTGAGCCATCTCTCCAGCCCCAATAATTTCATTTTTTGTTCTTCGAATCATCCTTATACTTATGCAAAGAGAAATTATTAATCAAATAACGATGTTAAGAAAACTCTCTTTCAACACTGGGGAGGCAGAAGCAGACAGATCTCTGTGAGTTCAAGGCCAGCCTGGTCTATATAGTGAGTTCCAGGCGAGCTGTCTCAAAAAGGCAAAATAATAATAATAGTAATAAAATAAATATAAAGAAGAAAATTGTGTTTCAATTACACCCAAAGCATACCTCACCTCCCTGGAGAACCAACACCAACCATCTTTAAACATCTCACAACCCCCATGATGCTGAATCTTGGGCGAATTCAGGCCTGGGGAACTGCATTGCTTCAATTTGTGGGTATCTGATTGTAAACACACAGCCAGTATGCAGTCTGTAAAGAAACTGTGTAGACAAAGCTTAGGAGCCTCTCCTAAGTGGAGCTGTCTGATGGAGAGGACTCACCAGCATGGTCACCCACAAAAGACCAAAGACGGAGCGTCCGTTGAGGGCCGCCCTTTGATGGCCAACTCTCTGCTGAGCTGCCCATAAAAGAAGCCCACAATTACTTTGAATGAGCATAGTTTTTTTTTTTTTTTTTTTTTAAGCCCTCCTAAAATATTTTCTGATTTTATTGCCTTTGATAAAGTCTGAGAGTTTTTTGATATGTTTTCTTTCAGAGTGAATGAATGGTGTTTTGGTAACTTTGATATTTCATTTGAAGGGACTATAATAAACTGTTTCCTTTGTATTGATTGAAGAAATATGGTGCTTACTTTTTTGCTCGGTTTTCTAGTAGTTATTCAATAGGTGAAAGGGCAATGCCATCAGTTTCCTAACAGGACGTTCTGTGTGAGATTTGCAAGTCCTACAGGCACCTTTAAGCAGGGATAAATATGCACTCTGGCTGCAGATGGGTGGTTTTTTACCACCGAAGGATGATTATAGTGTGCGCCTTGAGACATGGGCTATAATATATTTCCTGTCCCTTTATTGCATTTTGGAATCATAAACAATGACTGTTTGGCTCAAAGCCATTTATTCAGCCCAAAAAGACATTATTTGCACAACAAAAATCAATAAAAATGTTACTGGGTCTGGCTGGATACTTTGCTTAACTGTGATATTTGTCTATCACAGATGGAATGCCATCTCTCGTAGGAGACTGGGGCCAAAACACAGCGATCGATCCAGTCAGCATGATGGATACTGGCATTTGGAGAGGGCTGCCGTAGAGAATCTCGATTAAAAAAGTGTTTCTAGGTTTTGCCCGCAGCCCAGTCAAGATCACCCACACAAGAGCCTTGCTCTGTTCTGTTGGGTCTCTCCCTCTTGTGGCGGAGAAGCACTCCAGACCAAAGTCATCACGGAGAGAATTAAGTCAATCTGTGTTTAGCCAAAGGCTTTGGCACCATATCCAGCCAGCCGATTTAGACAGTGTCCTGTCCTCTCCATCACTCCAGTGTGTCAGGAGCTGCTGTGGCAAAGGGCGTCGGATGGGCTCACACGTCCCTTTCCTCCTTTGCCTGTATCTAAAGCACAGAGTGAAAGCTTCCTCTGGAATAATTAACTGCAGCCTAACTTCCAGAAGGAGCAGACAGGTGAAGACTGGAGATACACTGACCGAACTGATGGTGTGAGTCACGCAGGGAACATACCAAATGGGCTAGAGACAATTTACTGCACAGAGCTTAGGGAGCTTGGGGAAAAGATGATGTATTAGTCTCCAGGCCCATAAATTTAAAATATGAAATTGTTTTTCATTTTTGTCAGGATATCTCTGCACCCACGGCATAAATCTGACCTGGAGAGTCACGGTGGAAGTGACAGAGGACTGAGAATATGTTTATTTTATTATTTCATTTCTTCATTGACATAGGCCACACCTTCCCCTAAAAGACTGCGTGGGAGACGGAGCTGTTTGTAGGGAGGCCCAGCAGTCTCTCATGGGCTCGATACAGTGCATCCCAGGGTGGCACTGGATGTCCAGGCCAGAGGCTCTTCTGCAGGTTCATGGAGAGACTCTTATAGGGTTTGCTGCACAGTGGCCTGTGCTGGGCTGCTGGCAACAGCTGTGGCTCAGTCCTGAGCCCTGTCCCTAAAGCTTTTCTCTTTGCTTTGGGTCTGTCCATTACGCCTGTCCAAAGGCAGCTAGCTACCGAGTCTGAGTCTGAGCTGCCTTTTGTTAGATGGCTGTGCTGGACTGTTGGGCTTTTGTTTTTAACCCACAGACTAAACGTTCCTGTCGTTCATGATTATTTTCTAAATCTATAAACACTTCATGGGAGAAAATGATCAGTACTAAAAATCCACCAGATTGCCAGCGTCTTCTGTGTTCCAGTGACAGGGTGGGTCCTGGTTGTATAGATCTGGTGGTGACTGAGGTGGCAGTGCCCTGCAGCTGATTTTCTTCTTCAGCTATTCTAGACTGGAGGTCCTGGCCAATGGATGTGAGTTTTATACTAACTGTAAATGAATATTTTTAGTGTTTCATGCCACATGAGATTTTCTAAACTAGAGTTATAGCTATATTTGTAAGACACCAGAAAATGTCATATCCCAGTAATTAAAAGCATGTGCTACAGAGATTAAATGTCTAATAAAGCTCAGAGCGTTATAATTACATTTTCTGACTGCAAAACCTTGTATGGTATACAGGCACATTGTACCTATTAAAGGATGCAAGTAGGATCGTTTCTACAGATGCACACATGTACATATACACGCGTACTAGTGTGTACACACGTATATGTGGGTCTTGAACTGTGAACCCCATGTTTCTCAATGCACTGACCACAAGATGTTCTTCAATGCCCATTTTCCGTGATTCAGTTTGTGGGTCTCCGAGCATCCCCACAGTCAGCCTCAGGGAGTCAAGGTTGCAGGTGACCTCGGCTTGCACACGCTGGAAAACACTGCCTGCAGCTCTCCCTGGAATGCAGGTGCACCGGCACCTGCTGCTGCTCTCGAGGGTACCTGCTTCTGCCTCCTAGATCTGTCCATCCACCAATGGTTAAAACCTAACTCTTATCTTACAGCAGAGAGAAATCAAGCAGGCTCCACATCTGGAACCTCCGCTTTGGAGTGCAGAGCCAGATGCAAGCTGGTGGTACGTCCCTCGTGCAGTGTCTGAGCAGATGCTCGGAGCTCCGTGGGAGCTGCTGTGGTGAAGTCTGCCCTGCCATGCACACATCTTATCCCATGGTCTCTCCTCAAGTCTCAGGTGGCCTTTATAATAAAATGTCTGTTTTGCCCCTGAATAACAGACCACATGTTGTTTCTATGAGCACTTATCTACACAGCAATTTTACTTTTAAAAAGCATCACGACCTTGTTTGGGCCTGTTTCCTTTCATTTTCTTCATTAGTGACTTCCAAGGCAGATCTCATCTCCATGGGTGAAGGGTCCTCCCTCTGGCTAAAGTGCTGGGTCTCAGGGAAGGCTCGTGTGTGTGTGTGTGTGTGTGTGTTTCAGAGACACCAGAATGTTGGTGCTGCTATTAATGGCACAGTTTGAGGAATATCACAGATATTTGTTGGTGACTTGCAGAGAAAGTGCATTCAGTTCAGTTTAACACTAACCCTAGCTGATTGGAGCTATGCTGTCTTTACAATGACTAAAGAGCTGAGTGGGGTCTTCGTTTGAACAGAAGGTCACTGTTCCTGGAGGAGTGGGGCCCTAGCACAGGTCTATTCTGCCAGCCAGTCCAAGTCTACAATGCAGATGGCTTCTGGACAGTCCTACCTTCTCTCAGTGCTGGAAGAAAGTATTGTCTGACATCAGCCCTAAGGGGAGGGGCTGAAAAACTCCCTTTGCATCTAATTTATTAATTTATTAGCAAGGATAGGACTTTGTTGGAACACTGTATTCACATGACCCTTGAGAAGCTGGAGCAGTGGTTTCACAAAAGGTAGAGATCCAGTAGATACTTCGCTTGGATCAATGGTATTGATTGCCATTAAAGCAGCAAGCTCAAAACGATGAAGTGGGCTGATTCCCAGGCTCCAGGTGGACCCCGCTGTGCCTTTCCCTCCTCCTAGTTAAGAGCATCATTAAATGTCTGAGCAAACAGCACATGGAGAGGCCAAGTGCTTTATTAATTCATCATCAGAATTATCTCAGTGCATTAATATTAACGGCCTCAAATTGGATTTCATTTAAGAGCTGAAATAAATATGCAGATGGTAAAGTCTGCACAGCCATGAGCCCTGTGTGGTCGAGCACCCTGAGCCCAGCTTCCGGGGGACTGCAGGGCACCATTGTCATCCCCTGAGCAGGAGCCCTGCTTGACCGTGGGCCTTGAGCTCAGTTTCCGGAGGGTTTCAGGGCACCACCACCACAATCATCTACAGATCAGACAGGCCTGCAGGGAAAGCCGGTACCCAGACAGGTCCATGTTGGGGTCCAGCCGACCCTACCAGCCTTTGCTCAGGGAGGCATGATATCCATGAGGTCTTTATGATAGTTTGGTCACAGGGCAACCATAAGCCCATCAAGGAATGACTTTTCTGCAACGGAAGCTATCTTGAGGCTGTACGTTGTTCACAGGTGCAGGTGGGAAGGAGGGAAGTCGAGCCGTGCTGAGTTATATCAAGTACTTCCAGAGTAGACAGAAGAAAATGGCCTGGATGTTTGGAGTGGAGCTCTAGCTACCTCTGTTGTTTCCACCGGGCACAGTGTCCCCACAGACTGCCACAGTGAAGCTTCCTGAAGGCCTCACTCCTGGGTTTGATTCTAGAGGCTGTCTGGTTCTGGGTGGGAAGGGGGTGCATGCACTCAGCTCACAGGAACAGCTGCAGGTCTTCCTATGCCCACAGGGTGTCCCTCTAATTTCATATGCCTATCCCTGTGTGTGGGTGCATGTGTACATGTGTGCGCATTCATGTGTGTACACGTGCACATCTACTGACATTCCTCAGGCATTGCCCACCTTGGATATTTTTGAGACAGGGTGTATTCTTGGCCTAGAACTCACCGATTAGGCTAAGCTGGCAGTGAGCCCAGGGATCCACCTGTCTCTGCCTCCCTAACTCTGGGATGACAAGCATGTGACATCATATCCAGATGTTTTATACATGAGTTCTGGGGAATGAAACTCAGATCCTCGTGCAAACACATCAAGAGTGTATGATCTCTGAGAATGACCGACAGCAGGATCAAGTACCATGTTCCCAGAAAGACTCATCATCAAGATTCTTGACATGCCAAGCAGATACTGGAAGTGGGTGGAGAGGGCCTCTGACTCCTTATGCATGCTGGGAGTGGGGGCAAAGCTGTGTCACAAAGATGGGAGCCTGAGGGTAACTGCCCACTGAATCAGCTCATCAGGATGATGGGCAGAGGAGAGAGTAAGGTGAATTAGTGATGTCATACTAATGATGTCACCATGGATCACTAACCTGTAGAATTCCTCTCTTTCTCTTCATGGCTAATGAGGCAGAGCAGAACTCTATGAAAGATAAGTGCCCCGGGCCTTGGCAGTACCACGGACGGGGCATCCTTAGAGCTCCTTGCACAATTCGTGGGAGGCCCCACTGACGTTTCCTCTCCCCAGCAGTTGCTTACTGATTATATAACCTTCAGAGGGACCTTGTGAGCCTTTTAATGTTCTGCACTTCCCAAGCCCTGTAAGTCTCACTAGGTTACCGAGTCTTGTCATCGCCCCTCTCACATAGAAAGAAACATCTGAACAATAGTTCACAAAGTGAATTAGCACCTTTGCCAGTCCTTGAAACTGAAGCCTGGGAGATGGTCAGAAGACCCTGGAGGAGGGGGAAGATGTGGCAATGGTGAAGGAACTGTAACCTTGTGGACGCTGAGGACAGCACATCCAGTGAACAGGAGCAGGTCTCCCTGCTCAAGGTGGGGGATGCCTCTGGTGTCTGAGGGGCACCGAGTTCTTCCAGCCCTAAACCACTTAAGCCATCTCCAGCTGGCTTGAAACCCCAAGCTCCACTCCAGACCCGAGTCACTGTGCTCTGGAGGAAGTGACAACCATGGAGGTCTTGAACCAGATGGTGGTGAGAGAGAACTGGCAGAGGGTGTTCCCAGCAGGATGGCCAAAGCACGGGTATCGGGGACCAACCAGAGGGAGGAACTTGTAATCAGTTGGTCCTGGATATTTCCTATGATTTTATAGGAGTTGTTCATAGCTCAGGGTAAGACACACTGCTTAAAATCTGAACCTCTTCGGGGCAGACATGGGCTCTGATCAGGAGAACAGAGGTGGGAGGCTAAAGGCCCCACCAAGTGAGCCTGCGGCTTTGATGTGCCACCTCACGATGGAGAGACTGAGAGCTGACACTCACAGATTATAGGGACCAGCAGACAGCGTGCTAGTCTGGGAATATCTAGCTTTAGCCCTTCGTTGGCACCCAGGCGTCACCCAGAGGCCCCTCACCTGTACAGACATACAGCCGTTTGAGGTCAGTAGGGTTCTTTCCAACTTCCCCTAACAGCAACTTGAGACTTATGGTCTGACTTTCTGTCATTTAAGTTATTATTTGCCCACCCCAGGACACCGAGAGGCCAACATTCAGAGATTAAATCATTATATTATAATGTATTCTCTCATTAGAACCTTCTGGAATAGAAATGCATAATCCAACATAATGGATAATTCCTGTTTCTTAAACTATATTCCAAATGAGCAGTTAATGGTTTTGAGACCAGAAATTTAAGTAGAAAGGGAGTGAGCAGAACCCTATAATTAATTTAACACCACGCTGAAGTGGGATTTTTGAGAAGGTAAACTAAATGTAAATGTAAATGCATCTTTACATGTAATTTCTTTCCTGAATAATTCAAAATAATACTGTACCATGGGGGCGCTTCTGCTGGTAGACTGGCCCTAATCAATTTTCCCATACAAATGCTATTGAGATCTGAACCTACCGATATGATTTTGTTCAAGAATTCTGAGGTCAAGTAGAGAGCATCTGCGTGTCCATGAGCTTGCTCTGCTGTGTTTCACCACTGATGGAAGGGCCGAGTTGTGTGCCATGGCTCCATGCGGTAAGGTGGGGCACTTCCCACAACCACAGTCACACTAGGGAGACAGTGGAGGTGGCAGAAATCAAGACCCAATGAGGATTTCCACAACAGCTGGTGCCTGGTGCCTATCAGGCTGGTGGTGAAGCTCTCAGAGGAGTGTGGAGACGGGTGCACAAGCCTCCACTTGCCCCAGCATGGTGCTGCCAAGGGTGGGCACACGCTGTCCCCAGGGTTCCATGCCTGCCTGGCAGGAGCTGTTACACCTGTCAATGAAGGAACCGGCTTCAACTGCCTGAGGCTCTGTTCTCAGAAACGGAAACTCCACAACTCAGTTTGCAGTTCGGAGACGCTCCTCAGCCCAGATCCTGGGTCCACTGTTAGTTTTGATCTGCACCTGCAGCACCATCTGACCTAGACACAACCTGCTGCTTCCAACATAACTGTTTTTGTTTTTTGTCTTTTTGAGACAGGGTCTCCCTGCAGCCCCAGCTGTCCTGGAACTCACTATGTAGACCGGGCTGGCCTTGAACTCTGCCTGCCTCTGCCTCCCGAGTGCTGGGACTACAGGTGTGCGCCACCATGCCCGGCTCCAATGTAACTTTTCAGTTAGAAGACCTAAATATTGTCATTACATCAGATGGCCATGCTTACCTGAACATAGGTTAGGGAGAGCAAGCACATCCTTCTTTTACCCCCAGGTCCTTCCTGGGGAAGTTGGGACAAGCAAATCTCGGGGCAGGGGCAGGGGAGGAGCCCCTCAGAGAAGACGAAGCTCCATAACTTGGGACATTTTCTCTGCCTCACTTTGCAAACTTTTAGGACTTACTCTTTGCTTCTGTCAGGCAGGCATCTCTGCTGAAGACAGTTTGTATGAGTCTGGGTGCATCTGCTGCCCCCACACAGTGACTTTTTATAGAAAGCCAAGCAGATATTACTGCTGTGCATTTCATTTTTCTAAAATAACAATTTAGCAGCACAGCGTGCCATGCCAGAGCCCGAAGACAGTCGCTCATTTTCCGAGACAAGGCCCCAAACGGCCTGGAACTTGATACATGGAGCAGGCTGGCCTCGAACTTACAGAGTGCCTGAGTGCTGGAATTAAAGGTATTCACTCTTTGACACAGACTTAGATTAGGTTCCATGTCTACATCTCGGCACCTCTTTGTTTCCTTTGCAGTGTAAGCACTTTACCAACTCAGCCATCTCTCCCAGACCCTTTGTACTTTTAAACTGTTACATGTGAAAAACTAGCAAGTTCATCGTAAAGATGTGATGAGATCGTAGATTTCTGCTGTGTGATGCTCCTCAGCATCCCCAGAGGATCTGAGTCCATTAAATAATTTTATAATCCAAGGTTTCCACCTTCTCTCAAAGTGCTTTTTCAACGTCCGCGCCACTCTGAGAGGGAGTTGTGTCCTTACCACCTGAGAACAAGCATGTTTTGTAGACATTGATCTAATGTCAGTTCCATGGCGTGACGGTGTCTTGTGCCCTTGGCTTTGAGTCCTGCTGTCCCTGGGTCTCAATGGCCTTCCTGGCTTATCGACTCATCTGTTCAAGCATCTGTCTCCCTCTATGTAAACTCAGACTGACAAAAGTCTCTTACTGGCAGTGAAGCTGTAATCATTGAAAGTCGAAAGGCTACAGAGTGGTGGAACTGTCCTGAGACAGGTCCCTTGCCCAGAACCTTCACAATCCAAGTACTGCTGGACATTACCTGGTAGTCCTGGAACTGTCCTGGCCCAGTGGGCACAAGGCCTCATGTAGAGCAGATTCAGCGTGGCGGGGCAGCCCAAACACCAGGTGTCTTCCACCTATCCCTGTGGGATGTGCCCCCTCTGCCATGGATGTGCTTCCTGGTCACCCCTGAGTGTTCAGAGGCTAAACACTCTGGGGGAAAGGTCTCAGACATGGCTGCTGTGCTCTCTGGGACAATCTTGCGTGCTGCCTCATGGGTGAGGCTCACACTCCCCTAGTCCGTGTGCACAGTCACCCGAGTGTGTGGCTACTGCCTGGAGTGTAAGAAGAGCCAGGTCTGCTCAGTCTATTCAGCTTTGTTACAAAATACTTAGGGCCACCCAATTGTAGGAGGGAGAGGTACAAGAGAGAGCAGTGGTGGGGGAGATATGAGCAAAGTTCAATAGCATACATGAAGCCGATAATTTGTATTCCAATTAGAAATTAAAATAAAAGTGTCATTCCAACTATGGTGGGAAGAGTCCACCATCACAACTTTGAGTACAGGCTGGGGAGACAGCTTCAGCTCCAAGAGTTTGCTGTGCAAGCATGAGGACCTGGGTTCGATCCCTCGAACCTGTGCAAAAGCCAGATATGATGGCACACATTTGTAATCTCAGCACAGGGGGCAGAGGCAGGTGGACTTCTGGTGTCCGCTGGCCAGCCAGCCTACCCAAATAGATGAGTTCCAGGTAAAAGTGTGGTGGGGGAGGTGGTATCCTAAGGATCAACAACCAAAGTTGACTGCTGGCTTCCACATGCATGCTGGCTTCCACATGCATGCACACACTTGTGCATGTATGTATGTACACACACACACACACACACACACACCCTTCAGAGTGTAAATAGCTTCTATTTGGAATTGCTGCTTCCTTACTAAGCACCCGTACATTACAGCATTTCAAGTCATGGGACCTTTGGGCAAGTCTTCAGACAGAACTGCTCAGCAGATGTGCAAGTAGCAGGAGCCTCCAAGTTTCAGGCACTCCCACCAGAGACCCTACCTATGTGGACCTACACAGAGATGTGAGCTGTTCACCCATGGGGACATGTTCAGAGTCTGGCACCTTGCCCCCCACTTCCCTGAGTAAAAGGCTATCTCCCAATGCTAGGTTTCCAACTGAGAGGGCAGAGCTTATCCTGAGTGCTCTGGTTCATAGGTCTCAACTGCAGTGTGTGCGGAGAGAACTCTGTCCAAATATCTACTTAAGACAGGGAGGAGGGAGGCCGATTCCGAATGAAACACGCACCTCTGGAAGTCACGATGTTCTACAATTTCTTTTTTCTCCACTTCCTGAAGATTTGCTTAGTGCAAGGCTCAGAAGAGTTGAAAAGAAACAGAAGGGTCAGACATCTTCCCTCCCTCCTGGTCAGGACTTCTCTCTTCCCTGCCCAGGGCTGAGCAGCTACATCTGTGGCTGGCTGGGAGGTGGGGTCCTTGTGACCACTCTGCCACACCACACATGGAGGAATGCAGAAAGGGGAGATTATTTACCTTCCCTGTCAGTTTAATTAAAACCCTCAGGTCTGTGCCTATTGAAGCTAAATAACTCAATTAAAAGGCACCGAGTTCCCCACCTGCTCACCGCAGTGACCACAGTAACAGATGTTTCCCAGAAATGACAAAACCTTCCAGCTTTCCGTCTTCTGCTTCATGGCTTCCACTCACAGCGTTCTGAGAAATTCCGTTCTGGGTTAAAGAGACTTTACACTCAGCTCTCAGGATTTTATGTGGTTGTGGCATACCACGAACAGGAGGGTAGAGGGTTGGTGGGCAAAGCCCGGAGCAGGGAAGCGGGTCCTGATGGCGGCTCCTGTGGGGTCTCTGGCCCACTGGCTTCTGCCGCTATTTCCTAAAAAGATGAAAACATGACAGAGAATCCCACAATAGGAATATGGATCTTGGTCTGTTGTCTTTCCAACTCTAACACTCAGAGTAGCAATCAGACACACAGTTAGGGTGATATATACATATAATCATCCCTAAAGATTTTAGTGCCAATTGCGGTTCACGCCAAGTAGCTGTTCAGGTGGCTGGGTTTCCCACGTAGTTTTGTCCAGAGTCAAGGATGGTTACTGAGTACTTCTCTCTATATTATATTTAAAAACAAGTTCATAGGAAGTTCATAGGAAAGGTAAATTTGTCATTCTGGGCCTCGGTGTTATAAGAAAGACAATGGGTGGCGAATGGCTGCGAGGTCACTGCAACGTCTTAAAGGGACAGCAATAAATTGCCAGGACATTTTTATGGAGTTTTTTAACCTCTGGCCTTTGGAAGGGGAAAAATCAATAAGATATTAAGAAAATCATGAATTAATGTTTCATAGAGTGTAAGCATCAGTGAGGGCGGGGGCATCTGGGCCAGCAGCCTGGCGTCTCCCCTGTGGAGTGGAAACAACAGCTATGCTCAGCTTGGGAGCCACCTCCTCACTTCTTGTTCAAGTCCATGGGAGGTTCTGCAGCATTCAGGGGAGGGAGAGGAGCCAGGGCTGTTATTTGGACAGGAAGGTGAATTCTCAGGGGAAACGAAGTGCAAATAAGCTCTGAGCTAAACTGCATCTCCAGGGCGATTCCTGAGCATTTTCTAATTGACTCCTGAGGTGTCCAGGTGACCCTGGGCTCCCGTACCGAGTTCTGTAAATGAAGTCTGACCTGGAGCCAGCTCAGCAAATATGAACATGGGTACCTTTGGGGGTCCCAAACAAGTTGCCTCCATTTTCTTGCCCTTCATTCCCCCTTGGTACCCCCCACTCCAGAATGTGGCTCCCTGAGGATGTCACTAAAACATCATTTTCACCCCACTTCTTCCTGCCCTGGCCCCTGTCTTTCTTATGCAGCAAGGATCTTGTATAGAGGGGCCTCCCAGGACTGTGTGGCCCCCAAGGGTGAGGATCCTGGCTGTCCAGTGGCCACTGTGCCCTTGCACCCAGAGTAGGGCTTGAGACCTGGGCACTCAACAGGTGTATCAAGCAGTTCCCAGCTCAGAGCTCAGCCCACAGCTGACTTTCCACCCTAATGCTCTTCCTGGAGGTTAGGCTGGCAAAGCTCCTCAGGTTTTGGTTGAAGAAAGCAAGTCCCGGAACCTGGCTGCAGGGACAGAGTTGAGACTTGCTTCTGGGATCAAGGCTGTCAAATTCCACCTGTATCACACACAGAGTGCCCCCCTCCCCACCCGGGCCTGACATGCTGGCCTTTCTCCTCTCAGCCTGTAGCTATACCATCATCTCCATCACAGAGCTGAGCATCCCCAGGCCCAGCCAGGCTGCAGGCTTCGGAAACCACCAAAAATCCAGAAGATCCTGACCCTGTAGCCCACTTTGCTTCCCCGTACGGCAGCCCTGTGACCCAGGGATCTCCTTAGGACAGGGGTGGGTCGGGGAGCCACTGCCTCTGAGCCCTTCCCCTCAGGGCTCCTCAGCAGAAGCCTCCAGGGGACAAGGGCCACATTTTTCAGATAGCAGCTGAGGCGTGCTTTCCCAAGGCAGAGGACTGGAGATGGACAGAAAGCCAGGCTACTTGCAGCCCATGCAAAGGTGAGGGAGGTGTCCTGTTCCTAAGACAGTCATCCCCAGAGCCCAGACAAAGGCCCTTTCAGGAGGCTCAGGGTACTCTCCTTGCTAGCCCATGGTGGGAACCGGTGGGTGGAGTGAGCTGAACAGCTGTCTGCTGAGTGATAGGTCTGCAGTGAGGGAATGCGGCCCTCAGGACAACCGCGTTTAAGCTCTGTGAAGTCCCCATGGTCAGAGAGGGCATTCCTTACTAAAGAAGGAAGGACCTTGGTCCCATGTGCCCAGGGGAGACCCTTGTTCCAGGCATCCCTGCCCAGGGAATTGGCGCTTCTGGTAAACCTGCCTAACTGTCCTCATGGCCTGCGGGGGCTGGGAAGTCGGCCATCCCCATTGCTGAAAAGTAGACTGTTGGTTATGGCTGCTGCCTATTCAGGGAGAGCCATTTTAAGGGAAAATGTGACTTGAAGTGGCAAGTGGGACATGGGAATTGAGGGATCACACCAACCAGCCATGGGTCATGACACTTATTTGCAACACTTCTTTGCAAAGGAGGGGGCATCAGGGTAATAAGAAGTGGCCTTTCCTTCCAGCCAGGAGCAGTGGAGGAGGGCAGTCTCATAAAGACAGACCAACAGGCATTCACCAAACCTCACGCCATTGGTTTCCGTGGCCTCCAAGCACCCACGTGATGTGAGAGTCTGTGATGACACTGTTTGCAAATAACGCCTGATGTCCAGCAGTCCCTGGGAGGGAGTCCAATCCAACGAATGATGTCTATACAATATGCAGTTGATTTGAGTGGTCACAGCTGGAGGGTCCTCTGTCCACTAACTTGGCCTGTGAGCAACACGCCTGGCCACATGCTGGCATTTACAGTGAAAATGTCCACATCCTGCCCCCACACTGCAGAGCAGGGCTTCTGGGAGCCCAGCCCTGGGTTGAAGTGAGCCTGGAGCTGGTGTCACATCACAGTTGGGGGACATCTTTGGAGAGGTGAGGGAATGAGCTCATCTACTGTTAGGGCCACAGTCGGAGGAGTCTCTCAGACCTCCGGATGAGGAAATGGGAAAAGCTTAGAACTGACAGAGCAGAGGGAAGAAGGCGAGCTGGTGAAGGCCTGCTGTTCTGGAGACACCCAGAGGCTGAGCACAGGGAACTGACCTCCCTCCCCCTCCGGTGTACACCAGTGACAGCAAACTCCAGGGAAGGAAGCATTCTGGGCTGGCAGCTCCGGTGGGGAGGAGGGACGGTGTTGGCAACAGTGATGGAGCGATGATCATATGGGCTGGACAGCCATCGTCAGGGCGGACGCTGAGGACAGGACTCCTCTCCCTGCCTGCAGACGCCAGACGGGTAGTGTCACCTCCTACTTGGAGAGGGGTTGATGAGATGGGGACATCTCTCCCAGCCTTGCCAAACAGCGGCCAGTTCAGTCCCACGTCGTCAGCCTTAGGTTGGAGGGCCAGGCTGGGCAGATTTGATCAGCCAGTTTTGACAAGCGTTATTTCTCGCCCTGAACTAGTTTCTTTCCCTGCTGGGCCAGCGCGCGGCTCCACCGCTGGGTCCGGGTCTCGGCGGGTTGTCACTCACAGTGTGCAGCTGCCTCTCTGGACACGCGTTGGCAGTCACATTGCAGTGTGATGAGCCACAGAATGGAAAGTTGTCCAAACTGTCAGACTGAACAAAACGCCCCAGGAGTGATGCTGGGCCCTTCTTCCCAGCCTTGTCGAACTGCTGAACATGGGGTGCACAGGGAGGTTCATGGGTGTGTGTTCCCACACTGACCGTGCATGTTTACAAATGGAAGCAGGCTCACTTTGTGCTACAATTGAGTGACCTGCCAGTGCGGGGGGAGGAAAGCACGCAGTGCTGAAGATTCATCTCTTTCTATTTCAAGAGCAAAAGGCCCTCTGCAGGGCCTAGGGAAACAGTTCAAATACCGCAAGGCCGTCCACAGATCAGAGCGATCCGCTCAGCCGAGCCTAAGAGGTGAGGCAATGCTTTACAGGGTCTTGGCCCAGACAGCTCGAGGGTGACCCCGCCTACAAAGACAGTCCGCTGAGATTTGTTCAGCCTGAGCAGTGAGTCAACTTGCTCTGGAGTTGGAAGAAGGGAGGATGTTGGTGAGACCTGGGAATCGAGGCAGACACCATGGCTCTGTGAACTTCCTGACATTCTTGCTCTCCAGTGACTCACCTGCTGGCTCCCAAAAGAGAAATGACAGCACCTGACCTGCTACTCCTCAGAGGGGACCAAGGACAGCATGCCATCCTAACTCCTCAGGATGGAATGGTCTTGCCAGGCATCTAATACCTCAACAGGCTGAAGAGAGACTACCTCCGTCATTATCAGCAGAAATGAAGAGATACCCAGCATGCCCTGCTACCAGGCACAGCCAGAAAATGCCCAGAGTGTGCAAAATCAGTTTGGATCTTTGACAGACAGAAAGTATCCTGGAGTAAAGTGGGTGAAATCCCGGTTCTTTGCCCCGCTCTGCGGGAGTTGCAGTGTCGCGTCTTGGGACTGATGATGTAAACACTTGAGTGATATAAAGACTTTGTGAGTATTTTTTAGGGAAGAAAAGAAAATAGAGTTCTGTGAGGCTGGGCCTAGCCACGCTGCTGTGGAGAAGGGTGGACGTGAGGGGCACTAAGACCCCGGGGGCTTCCTCCAGGCATCTTCTTTTCTCTCACTTTGTTCAATAGAGCGTTTCCATAATCTTCTAGGTGGGTCAAACCACTTAAATATTTATGCTGTGATGTTTTCCTTAGAACCAGTTCTGAGTGGCTGGAAAGATGGCATAGTAAGTAAAGTACTTTCCACATAAATAACCTAAGTCTCATCCTTAGAAGTCAGCTTAGAAGAAGCCAGGAATGATGGGTGGCTCATGCTGGTAGTACTGGCACCGGGAGGCAGAGGTAGGTGGATCCCTGGGACTCACTGGCCAGCCTGTGTGTCCTTGGCAAGTTCCAAACCATTGAGAGACCCTGACTAAAAATAAAATGGATATGCTTGAGGGACAGCACCAAAGAAGGTTGATCTCTGGCCTCTGCACAAACATTTGCACATGCACACACACGAAAACACACAACACATGCATACACTCACATATATACAAACACATGTACCCAAAGGAATATGCACCCACGTGGCACGCACACACAAACACACGCACACACACACACACACACACACACACAGAGGCACACACAGACCTGCTTTGAGATGTGCCCCTCAAAGTTCTTGGACGCATGCCATCTATAAGCACAGATAAAGGAATGTGTGCAGATATGGTCAAGTTCAGCAACTGAGAACCTCACACATTCTTGTCCTACAGGGAGGGAGAGTCTAATATACCCCCATCCCGAGGAATCTGGGGATCTAAGCATGTCAGGATTGCTTAAGGACCTGCAGCTCCAGAGAAAAGCAGAGAAACTGGACAGGGTAGGGCTGGGCTGGAGAAGGGACACGAGCTAGGCATCGTCTCATGCTTGAAGAGTGGCTGAGCGGGCATGGAAAGTGCCCATCTTAGGGGATGCTCAGGGCACTTTACTGTAGCGTCTGTCCCTATACACCCCAGCTCTGGTGTGGGTGAGGCTGAGAGACACGGGCTAGGATGACCATTTTTTATGATTGCTCCAATCATCTGTACAGAAAAACAATCAGCACACTGTTAAACAAGTTATTAGAACCTCTGGAAAGCCAAGGGTTCTAGAAGTCAGAGCTATCTCTGAACCAGCTCTGGCCCTTGGAAAATATCAATTGCTTGCAGTTGCTGTATCCACTGCTGTTCTATTTTATTATGTATATTAATTGAATTTTTATGCATTTCATACAATAGATCTGAATCATCTTAAGATCCCTTTCCCTACCTGCCCCTCCCCACGGCCCCCACTGGATTTCATGCATTCTGTCATATATATTAAGACTTTTCAAGTCAAGTTTGTGTCCCCAGCTGTCCACTGGTATGAGTTCATCCACTGGAGTCTAGTCAGCCTATCTAGCATCCCTTAAAGAAGATCAGCTCTCCCTTGCCAGTAATCAGTCATCAGTTGCCAACAGTCCCTCAGAAAAGGCTGGAGCTTCCTATCCGTTTACCACTTGTGTGCTGGGTTTTGTATGATCTGGGTTTGCGTGGGTCTTGTACATGCTGCCACCACTGCTCCAAGCTCCTATGAATAACTGGCACACAGTCTGGAAAACAGGACTGGTTGAGCCATCCAGGCTCTTTTGTGATTCCATATGAATTTTAGGACCTTTTTCTGATTCTGTGATGAATGTAATGGGGATTTTGACTGGCACTGCATTCAATCTATAAATTGCTTTTGGTAGGATGGGTATTTTCACAATATTAATTCTGTCAATCCATGAGCACAGTAGATCTTTCCATGTCCTGGTGTCTCCCTCGATCTATTCAAAGATTTGAAGTTTTCATTGTAGATGATTCTTAGATATTTCTTGAGGCTATTGTGAATGGGAGTGTTTCCATGAACTTTTTCCCCATTTGCTTGTTATTTGTACATAGAAAGGCTACTGATTTTTATAAAGTGATTTTGTAACATGCCACTTTGATGAAAGTTGATCATTTATTTCTAGAAGTTTTCTGGTAGAAATTTTGGGATCTCTTTTGTATAATACCAAATCATCAACAAATAGGGATAATTTGACTTCTTGTTTTCTAATTAGTACCTCTTTAATTTCCTTCTCTTGTCTTATTGCTCTAGCATGAGTTTCAAGCACTATGTTGAAAAGATATATTGGAGATAGTGGAAAGCCTGTCTAGTTCCTGATTTTAATGGGAATGCTTCCAGTTTTTCTCTATTTAGAATGATGTTGACTTGGGTTTGTTGTATATGGCTCTAATTATGTTAAGGTATGTTCCCTCCAGTCCAATTCCCTCTAGGACTATTAACATAAATGTATGTTGGATTTTGTCAAAGGCTTTTTTCTGCATGTACTGAGATGATCATGTGTGTTTTTTTTTCTTTTCTTTTCTTTTCTCTCTTTTTTTTTTTGGTCTTTAAGTCCATTTGTATGATTTATTACATTTATTGAGCCTTTCCTGCATCTCTGGAATAAAACTATCATGGTGTGGTGGGTGATCTTTTTGGTGTGTGTCTATATGTAGTTTGTGAGTACTTTGAGAATCTTTTCATCTATGCTCATCAGGGATGTTGCTCTTCTGTCTCTTCTTCTATTGTGTCTGTACCTGGTTTGGGTATTAGAGTGATATTGGCTTCATAGGAGGAGTTTGGAAATCTTCCCTCTTTCTACCTTTTTGAATAATTTAAGTGGCATTGGTTGTAGATCTTCTTTGAAGGTCTGGTAAAATTCTGAGAACCCATCTGGGCCTGTGTTTTTTTTAGTTGGGGAATCTTTGTATTACTGTTTTGATTCCCTTATTTGTTTTGGGTCTGTTTAAGCTATTGATCTCTTCTTGGTTTAGCTTTAGTGGATCCACTGAATTAAGAAATTCGTTCATTCTTTATTTTAGATTTTTCTAATTTAATAGAGTATAGGTTTTTTAAAGTATTCCATTATAATGTTCTGGGTCTTTTTTATTTTATTTTATTTTATTTTATTTTATTTATTTTTTTGGTCTGCTGTGATGTTTCCCCCTTAACCTCTGATTTCTTTGATTTGGATTTGCTCTTTTCTTTCTTTTAGTTAGCTGGGCTAAGGGTTTGTTTATTCCACTTATCTTTAAAAATAACAGCTCTTAGATTCAATGATTCTCTGTATTGTTTTCTCTGTTTCTATTTCATTGATTTCTATTTTGATTTTTGTTATTTCTTCTTGTCTGTTGGGTTTGGTTTGTTCTTGCTTTTCCAAATTCTTGAGTTTTGGCATTAAGTCATTTATTTGTGCTTTTCCTGATTTTTTAAATGTAAGTACTTAGAGGTGTAAATTTCCCTCTTAGGACTGCTTTTAATGTGTTCCAGAGCTTGTGTTGCATTTACCGTTTTACTCAGTCGTAGGAATATTTTTATTTCTTTTTTGATTTCTTCTTTGACTCATTTATTATTCAAGAGTGTGTCCTTGAATTTCTATGAGTTCATGTAGTTACTACAGGTTCTTTTGTTATTAATTTTAAGTCTTATTGTGTTGTAGTCTGATAAAATTCATGTAATTATTTCAATTTTTTTGTATTCGTTGAAGTTTATTTTGTGCCCCAGTATGTGGTCAATTTTAGAAAAATTCCCATGGACTGCTAATAGAATGTGTATTCTTTAGTACTTGTGTGGAATATTCTGTAGATGTCTGTTAGGCCCATTTAATGTATGATATTGTTTAATTTTGGTGTTTCGCTGTTCATTCTTTGTCTAGATGAACTGCCTATCGGAGAGGGCAGAGTGCTGAAATCACCTACTGTTGCTGAGTTGTGGTTAATCTGTGTAGGCCCAGCTGTACTGCTGGATTTTGTTTTTGTTATGCTTTTATCGTCTTTTTGAGACAAGGTCTACCTATAGCCACGGAGAGCCAGGAACTCACTATGTAGACTAGGCTGGCCTTGATCTCACAGAGATCTTCCCACCTCTGTCTCCTAAGAGCTGGGTTTAAAAGCATGCACCACTTGCCATGCCCAGCTCAGTACTACTGTGCTCGTGAAACTGGGTGCACCAGAGTTTGCTGCGTATATATTCATGATTGTTATGACTTCTTGGCTGATTATTCACTTGATCAGAATGAAGTGACCTTCTTTATCTCTTCTGATTAATTTTAACTTGAAGTCTATTTTGTCAGACTAATAGCAAGTCCTGCTTGCTTCTCAGTGTCATTTTCTTGAAATATTTTTTTCATCCCTTCGACACTAAGGTGTTGCCTATCCTTGGAGGTGAGTTTAGATAGACACGTAGATACATAGATACATAGATACATAGATACATAGGTACGTAGATACATGGATACATAGATACATGGATACGTAGATACATAGATACATAGATATATAGATACGTAGATACGTAGATACATGGATACATAGATACATAGTAGAAGAAACATACAGAACGCCAATTAAGCAGAAGAGAAACTCCCCAACAGCATAACACAGTAAAAATACGACGTGTGCAGAACAAAGAGGGAACACTGAATGCTGCATGAAAATAAAACAAGTCACATACAAAGAAAAAGCCTTCAGAGCTACAGCTGACTTTTCAACACAAACTATAAAAGCCAGAAGAGCCCGCAGCAAGGAATTTCGAGTTCTAAATGATCATATATGCCAATACAGAATACTTCACCCAGAAAAACCATCTATCATAGTCTAAGGGCAAAGAAAAATCTTCCATGACACAAATAGGCTGGAAGAATTCATGTATACCAAACCAACCCTACAGAGAATACTTGAAGCAATACAAAGGACTCAAGAAAGAAATGACCTTACTCAAGAAGTTAGAGAAAGAAGACAAATGAAGGTATAAAATCTGTAATCACAAAATAAGACTAAGAATACAAACAGAAAATAAAATGATAGTCAACAATCCTCACCTTTCAATAATAACTCTAAATATCAGTTCCTTCCACTTCCCAGTGAAAAGATACAGGCTTATTGAATGGATTAAGGAACAAAATCCATAGGAATAAACTCCTGACTGAAACTCATTCCTCCATGGGGAGGCTCTAATTATCTAAGCAGAGTAGACGTGAGCGTTGGAGCAGGAGAACTTAACTGGTCCAGCTGTAGAAGGTTTAGGATGCTGTAGGTGGGTGCAAACCAGGTAAGTCAGGAGGGAAGAGTGAGGGCGGAAGGAGGCAATGGGGGCAGCAAGGTGAGGGTCTGACTAGCTAAGCAGAGTAGATGGAGTCCTCCCGCTATTGTTTTTATCACTATGGTCATTTACATAGCAAGAAGAAACTTAAGGGAGAAGGATTTATGCTGGCTTGTGGTTTGAGGGGATTCAGTCTGTTGTGATAGGGAAGGCAGGAGCAGCTCACAGCTATGGCGGCAGAGGCTGAGGCCACTGGCTGAAATGGGGCGATCAGGAAGCAGAGAACCTAATGGATTGGAAGTTGGGCCTCAAGGCCTGCTTCTCAGTGCCTTGTTTGTTCCAACTAGGCCCTTCTGCCAAAGGTTCTACAACCTCATGAAGCCATGCCAGTACCTGGAAACCTGTGGGGGTCCGCCCAAGGTCTTGCCCCGGAGGGACCTGCCATGATGGGAGTCAGGGAAAGGTGACACCACAGGGAGTCTAGTCAAGCAGGAACTCGTTTATTGCAGGTGTCACAGAGCTTATAAAGGCAAAAACCACACTCTGGAAATCCCCTCGGAAACCCCCTCTCTGAATGCACCCAATCAGCTTAAAGGTCACCCTGCCACATGGTCAGGGTCCCATAGACATCAACATGATCACGCGCTGACCACGTGCCCCCAGAGCCAGGGAAGTGGCCTTCAGCCAATCGGGAGGTTTTTAAAACACGCCAGACCTCGCCCTGCTCTCTTTCTCTTGGAGCCATCTTTGCAGGGCCGCTCGCAGGCTCCCACAGAAACCGAGTGTTCAAATATGTGAGTCTGAAGGGGCCATTACAGATTATTTGCTTGTTGTTTGTTTTTACGTCCATCAGTGTTCTGCCTGTATATATGCAAATCACAAGCTTGGCCTCCTTGCTCCTATGGCCTTGTCATTTAAAGGCCAAAGCCTATCTTGGAGCTAGCTCCATCCTGTGTCTTCAGCTGCCCTTGGTAAACATCCCGTTGTCCTGGCATCTGCAATATCCTGAAGTATCTACCGTAACTTAGATTTTACCTGTAGTGCTCCCACGACAGCTTCTCAGGACTTTGTGCGGGTGGTCCAACCCTGCTAAGTCTCGTCCAGCCTCACACTGTCTAGAACCTTAGTGCGAGGCCCCATGGCTCTGTAACGCTTGTACTTTGCATACCTGCAAAACCAGCACCACGTGGATGGCGCTTTCCAGTTCGTCTCTCATCTAGAGTTGTAGCCAGGCCCCTTGTACCGTAGCTCCAAGTCTGCCTTTGAGTTACGTCCTTGTTCTACTTGGGAAAACCCTTCCCTGCTTGAGCAGGACACCCTGGAGGCCCTCTTTCCTCAAGTGCTCTCTTTCCAATAAAAGTTTTCGAATGACCACTTTGCACTGTCAAACCCTGTTCCTTTCAAGAGCAGAGTCTTGTCTGAAAGCAGCTTTCGTACTGTCCAAGTGTCGAGGGCCAGGTTTCTCTTTGATTGCATCAAGATCCTTCTGAATCGCCAGCTGCTTGTCTAAAGCTTCCTTTCTCCAACTTTAATTCTTTCACACCTTCACCTTTCCTCACCAGACGAACATTATTTTTCACATCTTTCTGGTCCATTATTTGCTTTGGACTCTCATTGTAAACCTCACTAAACACAGAGAGTGGCAACCACACCACAGCCTGTTATGCTGTCTTGGAATTTCGTTGGCCATGTTGACCAACCATCATGCTTGAATTCCTTTCCCTCCAATCATCAAGACATGGGGGTGGGGAGAGACAGCCAAGCTTCCTTGCCAGAGTGTGAGGGTACAGTACTTTGTCTAGTTCCCAGTAGAGTCCTTGTGTGATGGTCAATATTGTCAACTTGACAGGAGGTAGAATCACCAAGGAGAGACGCCTCTGTCTGAGCATACTGTGAGAGATTCTCCATATTGGGTCAGCTGAGGTGTGAAGATTGCCTTCTATAACTCTGGGTGGCACCATTCTGTGGGGTGTGATCCTGGACTGAATAAAAAGCAAGAAAGTCAGCTGACCACCCACTTGCATTGCCTTCTGCTTCATGGATGTGATGTGACTTCATGGATGTGATGTGACTTCATGGATGTGGTGTGACTTCACGGATGTGGTGTGACTTCATGGATGTGGTGTGACTTCACAGATGTGATGTGACTTCACGGATGTGATGTGACTTCACGGATATGATGTGACTTCACGGATGTGGTGTGACTTCATGGATATGATGTGACTTCATGGATGTGATGTGACTTCATGGATATGATGTGACTTCACGGATGTGGTGTGACTTCACGGATGTGATGTGACTTCATGGATATGATGTGACTTCATGGATGTGATGTGACTTCATGGATGTGATGTGACTTCACGGATGTGGTGTGACTTCACGGATGTGATGTGACTTCACGGATGTGATGTGACTTCATGGATGTGGTGTGACTTCACGGATGTGATGTGACTTCACGGATGTGATGTGACTTCACGGATATGATGTGACTTCACGGATGTGGTGTGACTTCATGGATATGATGTGACTTCATGGATGTGATGTGACTTCATGGATATGATGTGACTTCACGGATGTGGTGTGACTTCACGGATGTGATGTGACTTCATGGATATGATGTGACTTCATGGATGTGATGTGACTTCATGGATGTGATGTGACTTCACGGATGTGGTGTGACTTCACGGATGTGGTGTGACTTCATGGATGTGATGTGACTCACTGCTTCAGGGTCCTGCTGCTGTAACATCCTCACCATGGTGGGCTATAGCCTGGAATGTGAGCTGAAATGAATCCTTGGGTTGCTTTGGTCATGGTATCTTGTGACAGCGATGTGAAAGTGACCGGAAGACCTTGATCCCTTCTAAAACCGCACGAGCCTTCCCTGTCCACACTCCTGTTGGCCTTCTATCCTCCTGTCCACACCCCTGTTGGCCTTCTGTCCTCCTGTCCATACTCCTGTTGGCCTTCTGTCCTTCTGTCCACACCCCTGTTGGCCTTCTGTCCTTCTGTCCACACCCCTGTTGGCCTTCTGTCCTCCTGTCCACACCCCTGTTGGCCTTCTGTCCTCCTGTCCACACTCCTGTTGGCCTTCTGTCCTTCTGTCCACACCCCTGTTGGCCTTCTGTCCTTCTGTCCACACCCCTGTTGGCCTTCTGTCCTTCTGTCCATACTCCTGTTGGCCTTCTGTCCTTCTGTCCACACCCCTGTTGGCCTTCTGTCCTTCTGTCCACACCCCTGTTGGCCTTCTGTCCTCCTGTCCACACCCCTGTTGGCCTTCTGTCCTCCTGTCCACACTCCTGTTGGCCTTCTGTCCTCCTGTCCACACTCCTGTTGGACTTCTGTCCTCCCTATCCACACTCCTGTTGCCCTTCTGTCCTTCCTTACTCTTATCCCCACCAGAACGGCCATTTGGCTCTGTGTACAACGTTCTAGGGCTCCACTGGCCTGTGACTCCAAACTTGCCCACATTTCTCCCACAAATCAGTTCCAAAGATCTAAGAACTATGCAATTTGGTTTCTCACAGCAACGGTGATGACCTCACTTCTTGGTATCAATTTTTTTCTATTAGTCATTTTTCTCATGGCTATGATGAAACACTGGACAAGATGTGACTTGAGGGAGGAAGGGTTTATTCTGCTTCACAGTTTGAGAGGATACAGTCCGTCGTGGTGGGAAAGGCATGGTGGTGGGAACAGTTTGCTGAGGCAGTGGGAGTGTGAGGTGACCACTTAAATCAGGTCAGCACTGAAGAAACAGAGAGAAAATGGGCTGGAAGCTGGGCTGGGCCCTAACTCTCAGGACACTCTCCAGTGACCCACTTTCTTCAGCCAGGCCCCGAATCTCCTGATGCTTCCATCGCTTCCAAAGCAGCACCTCCCAACGGGGGCCAGGTGTTCAAACACATGAGTCTTTGGGGACATTTTACAGCCACATGTAATAGCCACAGAGATGACAAAGTTTCTGAAAGTAATTTACCCCGGAGCACTTAGTACGTTGTGGAGAACATCTACAGTTCCCATTCTTAGGGTGAGCTCATAGGATGGGGCAGCCCAGGCCTCAAAGATGTCCATTTCTGTTGTGATAATCTAGAAAGTTAACGGAATCCAATCAGCAGTCTAGATGGAAGCACACCTAAAATTTGATCGAATGCATTTTCATGAAGAACTGAGTGAACGTCATAGAAGCTAGCACATCAGCTCTCATACATACTAAAAACACGAAATCAGTATAATCAGAACTGTCTGAAAAACCAGAGTGGACCACAGCTGTGAACCCATGACCATGCAAGTGCGGTGGGCTCAGGTGTTCTGTAAAGCCAGCTTTCCATAGAACTACGCTGAGCATGAGAGGAAGTCTGTCATTATTTCTTAGGTGATACAGCACAGCAGTGATCTGTAGAGCATTATTCTGTGTTCTAGTAACTTTCTATTGCTATGATAAAACACTAACCACCGAGCATCCCACACCAGGTTAGCTCACAACCACCTGTAATTCAGGTTCCAGGGCATCCAATGTCCTCTTCTGGCCTCTGGGAGCACGCACATTAATAAAAGTAAAAATAAATGTTAAAATTGTAAAAAATAAAAATTAAAGTAGCCTGTAATTAAAATTGATTGTAACTGTCCTAAATTTACAGAATACCCTTTAGAAAAGTAGAACAAAGCTACTTAACAGCCAGAGAAAATGGCATTTTCTGAATGGAAAAATATCATATTGAAAAGACTTCATTTTATCAAATGATATGGTGTAATTTCAAATCCTCTACATAAGCCACAATGAAAATTAGAGCTCCCAAGTGGGAGGAGCCACTCACCGTTTGCAGTATTCTGTGACTGTGCTCCCTGGGAAGTTGTTGGAATCTATCTTGCTATTTTCTCAATGAGTACCTGACTGATACTAACAGTCAACTTGACAGACTCTAGAATCACCTGGGGACAAGTCTCTGGGTGTGTCTATCTTGTTACATTCATGGAGGTGGGAAGACCTCCCACTGTGGGTGAGGACATTCCCTGCTGGGATCCTGGGCTGTCTACATGGAGAAAGCACCCTGATAGGAACACTGCGTCCATCACTCTGCTCTGACTGTGGATGTGCTGTGACGGTTGCTTCAAGCTCCTACTGCCCTGACTTCCCCACTATGAAGGACTGTACCCTTGAACAGCTCACTGAGCTAAAATAAACCCTTCTCTCAAAAAAAGCAACTTGGAGAGGAAAAGGTTTATTGGATCTTACACTTTCAAGGCACAGCCCATCTTTGAAAGAAGTCAAGCAGGAGCCAGAAGTCAGGGACTGAAGTGGAGATCGTGGGGGAACGGTGCTTACTGGCTTGTTCCCGTAGCCCGTGCTCAGCTTGCCTTCTTAGACAGCCTGTCCATGGGTGGCACCACCTACAGCGGCCTGGGTCCTCCCACAGCACTCAATAATCAAGCCTCACAGACATGCTCAGAGGCCTATCTGATGGAGGAAATTTCCCAGCTGAGGGCCCCTCTTCCCAGGTGTGTCAAGCTGACAATGGAAGCTTCCAGCACACACTGAGCAGGGTACGTAGGTGATTTAAAGTGTATGGAAGGGTACAGTGCTGTAGGTTACGCCGTACTACTCTCTACAGGGACTTGAGCGTCTGTGGGGTTTGGTGCCCAGACGGAGTCTTGGAAACAGTCTGCGAGATACTGAGGGATGTTTGATCAGGGCATCACTAACTTCAACAGAAAGTGCATTTATTGCTTGCTTAGCATGTGGTAATGAAAAGAGACTCACTGAGGGGGAAAAAACTAGTTTCTCCACATGCCACACCTATGGAGGATTCAAGTTGGATAGAGGCCTAAAGGTGACGCTGCTGCTGCTGACACAGTTGAAGGATTTGGGAGCTGGACCCCTGGTGCAGAAGGACACTTCAAAACGCTCATCAGCAGGGAGGGGGGCTGGGTGCATGGTGGGCTGGCAGCAGGGCCTCAGGCAGGCCGTGTGGGAGGGGCAGACCCCAGAAGGGCTGCACTGTTAATGTTTCCTGCCTCTGGGGAGTCCTTGAGACAAGGGCCGAGAAAGTGGGTCACAGTAGTGATGGGTTGAGTGGAGAAAATGCCTTGGGAAGGGCCGATTACCCGGTCATAAATTTATTAGAGAAAGTAATTGTGCTGTGTCTGACCGCATGGGCTTTGAATTCCTACTCCCTCAGAAAGAACCCTTTCTCTGTAATTGACTGGAATCGCCTTTGACAGACGCACCTTATTCTTCAGCCCCTCAACTGTGATGTGCGGGATGATCATCCCTTTTCTATTCATGGGACTATATATTTGTAATCGTCCTTTGGAAAATCATTAGAAGGGGACAATTGAGCAACAATTAAGTCCTGCTTTTAGAGCTGTAATTAAGCTTCACTTGCAGTCTCATCTCAGACTCCCTCTGAGGCACATCTCTCACAGTGGCTGCGTTAACCAACCCCAGTCCTTATCAGTAGGCCACCTGTCTCCTGCCTATGTAGATGTTCACCATGAGAGGCAGTGCCCTTAGTGAGCCAGGAATCCAGAGACCTCTTTGACCTCTCCCTGGGTCTCAGAGTTACCTCAAAGTGTCCATCATAACAAAGGGTACAGAGAGGTAAATTAGGGGTAAATTTCAGGCTCTACTTGAGCCATCCCTGATGGAAACTTCCTGGTCTCAACCCAGACATCCGTGACATGATGTAGGATGCCCTCCGCATGAGAGTGTCAGGTCCCCACGGAGGGCCTCAGGACTGGCCAGCTGTGGGTCCACAGCTGACTTCAGTTCGCCAGGCCCTGCCTCTTCCCCAGGATGTGGGAATGGTCAGGACAGGGGAACCAACTGAGGACTGTGATTCTTGTAGTCATGTGGGGGACAAAGAAAGGAAACGGGAAGCTACTTACTCCCAACTCATAAATGTGAGACAGAAAAAGGTGGGCTCAGGCGGTAGCTGTGGTGGTTCCTGGGGCAAGGAGACAGCTTTAGAATGCTATTCAGCAGAGAAGCCACGACAGAGTCCAGGAGTCAGGGCTGCCCAGAACGAGAGCAGGTGGAGTAAACCAGCTTCCTGTGTCGGTGCTGTGCAGTCACAAGTGTGGCTGCATTCCACCATGCTTGTAGAAGGACCAGGGACCCCATAGACACTGGTGCTCAGCTGTAACACACTGGGCAGGAGGGGAGAGCAGTAGCCTTACAGGATTTCATCAAGATACCAGTGTAGGCTTGCTGCCCAAGTAAGGAATACAGGACTCCCCTGCACAGGGCTCTCAGTACACAGTGTTTGTGCCTTGTCATGTGCAGACCTGTGTTTCAGCTCCTGTAATGAAGGACCAGGATGCCTGTGGTTCCCCATTTATGATGCTCTATGAGCACTTGTTATGCCTCCAACTGTTGCTGAGGTGTTCCCAACTGGGGCTCCCCCTAAACCACTAAAACACTCTAGTGTGCATTAGTGTAGGTTAACTGTACAAAACAGTGGATGTCGTGACATTCTCATCATGCATATAAGGCCCTTTGATCATTTTCACCTGCTCTTGGTCACCCCCACTTTTCCTTCCTGCCAGCCCCCTTCTACTTTCATGTCCCCCTAGACATGTCCCCCTTAAGATCAAACACGTGATCCTGATCTTCCTGAATCTGCCTTATGTTGCTTAATACAGTCACTAACTTTTGATCACGGGTTGTCAGTTGATGATGGAGGGAGCAGGCTGGGCTAGACAGAGCCTGCATGGCCACTCCAGTGTGAACAGACACAGCCTGCATGGCCGTTCCAGTGTGAACAGACACAGCCTGCATGGCCACTCCAGTGTGAACAGACACAGCCTGCATGGCCGTTCCAGTGTGAACAGAAACAGCCTGCATGGCCGTTCCAGTGGAGACCACTCAGGCTTTTCATACATGAATCCCCCAGGAAAGAATTCATGGGCTTTAGCCTGACACCAAGACACCTGGTCTGCTAGAGCGCACCATTTGCATGAACCCTATGAGAAGAAAGTATGTCTGCGTGCCCTTGGCTCTGAACACAGCAGGTGTGGCCATGTACCATACTTTAGCCAATAAAACATTAGTAGAAACGACCCGTAACACTTCTAAGCAGAGGTATTCAAAGCAAGGGCAGAGTTTTCTTATCTCCAAACCTCAGAAGAAAGGGAGGCTGTAAGGATGTCACACCTGACATGCACCATATTAGAGAGAAAGCTGTGCTGTGCCTGCCGCTCAGCTCAGGGCTGCTTGTTACAGCAGCAGTTCCTCACCGATGCTGACAGATGCATGTACCATGGGAGAATATCCAACCTTTGACCTCTGTCCCGTTTTTAGGAAGCTCTGCTGCTCATCCAGAACACCAAAGCTCACCACCAAGCACCAGCTGTCCACTGAAGGGGTTCCACGCTGGCACCTGTCTGGGTACTGACTACATGTTACATTCTTCCATTTAGTGACCATTAGCTGGGGCTGGGAGAGTTCTGCTTTCGTCATGGCCGACACACACGAGTTGCCAGCCTGGAGCTGGAAGGCAGAGCATAAATATTGGACAGTAAGAACCCAAGATCACAGAATAAATAAGTAAATGATTTCTCAGTGACCTGAAGATCAATTCAAGAGAAAATAAAGCTAGATATAGAAATGAAAGGGATGTTATCAACAAACCAAGAGGGAAGAGATCTAGGATGAATCCAGGGAACCGAAGGGTACAGGAAGCTTCAGGAAAGCGTCTGTATTAAAGGAGCTGAGGACACTATCATGAGTTTTGGTTTCCAACATGTGATCTCCTTCCATGGTTGGTAAGACTTCATTGTACATTAGAATGCTAATTTTGCTTGCAAACAAGATGAAAGCCTATGAATTGGTTCTGCTCATAAGCAGCCACAGAAGACCGGATACAGGAGCTGAGAGTGTTGGGGCCGAAGACGTCCACAGAGGATGAGGGGACAGAAAGCCTCGTCCACTAACCTCACATGCGTGCAATCACTGAGCCACAGGAAAGAGAACGGGAGAAGAGCATCCAAAACAGTAATGACTGAACGCTTTTCAGAGCTCATAAAAGAAGCATTGACCCGCTCATTCTAGAAACTTAGTGAACCCCAAGCCACAGAAATAAGACGAAAAGAGAAAACACACACGTAAGCACACTGCCGTCGCAACCCTGTAAAACAAAGAGAACTCATTATGCAACTCTTCACAGGGGGATCTCTTATTTTGGCTCACATTTTCAGGGTTATAGTCTATGGTCGGCTGGGTCCATTGTCTCTGGGCCTGTAGTGAGGCAGGACATCATGGCAAAAGGGTATGATGGGGTTGAGCTGCCCACCGCAGCTGGGAGCAGAGAGACAGAAAGGGTCCCAGGACAAGATATGACCTTCGAAGATAAACCCCCAGTGACCTACCTCCTCAAGCCATCTCCACCACCTCACAGCAATGCCACTGAACCAAAAACAAACCAGGACATACCTTCCATCTCCACCACCTGTAGTAATGCCATTTAATTAATGTCAAACCAGGCCAAACCTCTCAGCTCTACCACCTCCCAGTAATGCTACTGAATTACACCTCCATCAGCAGATTGATTACTTGAAGTCTGAGCCTTCATGATGCAGTCACTTCCACAGAACCCCATCTCTGAACATTACTACGCCGGAAACCAAATCTTCAATGCGTGACCTTGTGGGGTAACTACAGACCCAAACACAACATTCTGCCCCCACTTGCAAGAGACTCCTGTCCACCTGACAATTCAAAGTGAATTTACGTCCATCTCCAAGACCCCCATGGTGTCAAGAGTGGCGACAGGGCTTGAAATTCCAAGTCCTAAATCTCTGAGGCTCAAGGCAAACGCTCAGCATGAGCCCCTGTAACACAAAGAGGAGCACTGTGTGCTGCCAACACACAGGGTGAGCTAAGGTACACAGTTTCACTCCAACAGGGAGAAGCAGCAAAACAGCAAGGAAGGACCAGACCGAAGAGAAACCCAGCAGGGTGAACGACTGTCCTGTAGCTCCAGGTCTGGCATCCTGCAGTGACCTACTACAGGTGGTGGTGAGATATGAACCCAAAGCCTTGCACAGTCCCAGCCCTCCGGCTTCTGCGGCAGTAACCTACATGGCATCGTGGATTTCCTTGGTGGATGTGCTGTTCTGGCACTGCCGATAGCTTGAGGTGTCAACTGCAGCCTTGGCTTCACCCTGACAGTGCCGTCCGCAGGGACCCCAGCCTGTCACACACGTGGCCTGGCCTCCTTTGAAATCTGGATGGAAAAAAACAAGCCTGGTGGCACAAACTTATCCTCTCAACACTTCAGAAGCAGAAGTAGGAACATCACAAGTTCAAGGCCTGCTTAGACTTTATAACAAGATAGCAAAACTTACCACAGAGGGAAGTAAGGAGGGAGGGAGAGAAAGAGAGAGAGAGAGAGATCATGAGAGTCAGCATCACATGGACATTGTGAAGACTGGCTGCAGCTCAATTCATAACCTGGCCCTTTGGTCCAAATAAGTTCCATAATTGTATGGTTTGAGTGACTGGGAAGTTGAACCCAGGGAAGCACGTCCCTAGGTGGCCATGGGAACAGGGTGCATGGACCTCTGTCCTGAAGGGAAAGTCTTTCGAATGAACTTGTATGTTCTTGTGTTTGTGGTGGTGGGGGGGGGTCTCACTCATTCAGGAGACCTGAGGGCATCTGTACTGTTGTTCCTGTACAGACTAATTGCCTTTTTTTAAAAAATATTTTTGATTCCAGAATTTCATATAATGTGGTTTGATCATAATCAGACCCCTTCCCCCCTCTCTACCCAAGGCCCGAGTTTCAGTCCTCTATTGTTATCTGTCTTTTGGAAAGGCCTATCTAATCTAATCTTTTCCCCAAAGGCTCTTAATTGGTTTCTTTTAAATGGTGCTAATTCCCTTAACAGCCACACTTCCCTGGGGTCCACCTTTACTCTTGCTGCTTTATTGCTGAAATGAAATCTTTGCAAACCTTTCTGTTTTCACTAAAGCTGGCCAAAATGGCCAGCAAAGTCTGCTCTATACTCTAAAGTTTGGGCTGCCTTGAAATCTGCTTTTAAATGAACGAGTCTGCCACTTTTAAACTTACCTCACATGGTCTCATGACATGGACAAAATCCAGACAAGACCTTGTCTAGAACATAACAGGATGGCTTGTAGTCCAACACCAGCAACCCCTGGTCCCATGTGAATCCTCCTGCACTTCACAGAGCCTACAGCCCATCAGCATTGTGGCTATCCCAGCTCCCACCCCAATGGCTCATTAAGATCAGCTTATAGCATTCTAGCACTTTCTCTTTAAACTTTTCCAAATTCCTTCTGCAAACCATTTCTAAAGGCTTAAATCTTACCTGCTCAGCTTCAACCACTGCAATAACACTACTTCCTTGTACAAATTTCTGCGGTCACTGTATGTTTTCTGTGACAGATGCCTGAAAGCAATAATTCAAATGACAAAAGATGCATTTTGAACCACAGTGTTTTAGTCCGTGAGCTGCTGGGTCCACCGCTTTCGGACCCTCAGAAAGGAAGGCTGTCATGGCAGAAAGGCAGAGAGAAGCACTGGGCATCTCACACAGCCAGGACTCCAAAGAGACAAAGAAGGTCCAGAACAAGGTGCGCCCTTCAAAATCACAGCACGAGGAGCCGTCTCCTCCAACAGGGCAGTGCGCTGTCTCCACCACTTCCCAGTAACGTGACCAACTGACTCCAAAGCCAATGCCCTGATGAAGGTGAAGCCCTCGGGGGCCAATCATGTCCCCAAAGCCCCAGCTCTAAACACTGTTGACCTGAAAGAGGCTATAACAAAAAAGTAACAACAGAGGAGTGAAAACTGAGCTTGTGCCTAATTTTGGGTAGAAGCTCTGGTAGCCAGGAGACCACAGTTTGGAGTTGGGGGGTGGTGTCTTCAGCAAACCTGCACAGTAATAGTCACTCTAGGAAGTTCCATGGAGGGGATGGCCCTGCATAGTGGCACGAAGCTGCAGCAAGAGCTCTGGGAAAGGGACGTCCGTGAATACACGCAGCAGACTGACACCCGTTGTGTGAAGCCAAGACTAACTCTTAACAAGGGGTAACACCACGACTGTAAAATGCACAGCACAGCAGCACATATGCATGTAGGCTGACATCTATCCTGGGAGTCAAGACCAACTCCTAAGGACAGGAGGCTAACTCCTTCGGCTGCAAAATGTCCAGCAAAGCATCATGGCTGTTGGAGGAGATGAGGAGCTGCTGGAAGATGTTCTCTGAAAGCTCTAGAAACAGTTATCATGATCGTATAAGAGGAACTGCAATAAGTCAAAGGGGACATGAGCTACCTCTGGGGTGAGCAGAAGAATGTTCAAGAGCTATTATTGAGTATGTATGTGTGATAAAGGTGGCAAAGAATAAGAGCGAGAACAGGTTCAAGGGGTGAAAGGGACTCATTTCTAAATACATGTAAGTCTGGTAAATGTCAGTGGACCATCCAACTCATGGACATCATGAATTTTACCCACCATTGAGGGTAATAAATATGATGCATAGCTGTCAGGTGAGATGCCTCAGCTGTCAATCTTGACAACCCCGAGACCCCAGATGGTGGGAAGGCAGAATCAGTTCCCACAAGTTGATCTACTCCCTACTCTCCATAAATAAGTAAATTAATATAATAACAAGTAAACAAAATTCAAAATGTATACCTCAACTATAGGCTGTTGGCAGGAAGTACATGCTCGGTGTCAGGGCTGATCACGTATCATTATACATTCTACAAAAAGGATAAGTGTATTATAAGTAACTTTATGTTAATATGCTTAGAAGAGATGCTCATTGAGATGAATGAATCCCTACATAAACATTTTATCAAAACCAACACAAGGATACATGCAAACTCTGGTCACTCCTTTATCTAATATTGAAACCATAGTTAAGAACCTGCCCGCCAACAAAATTTCACCCAGAGAGAGGCACCCCGTCGGTGAAATTTCCTAAATAGTCACTAAATGACAGAAATAACCTTATCCAAATTCTCCCCCAAATCAAACACAATAGAAATAAATAAAACACACGTGGGGTTGTCACGACCCTAAAGAAAAATCCTGACAAGGACGTTAGGAACAGAGACAATCACAGACCGCATTTATTTATTTATTTTTTACCAACAAAGAACAAACAGCTTCAACAAAATAATTCGTATCATTCATATGCAAAATGGATACCAGTGGACCAAGATTACCACAAATGAATATTCACTTTAACACTTGAAAAAGCAATGCCTGTTTCTCAGCAGAATTATAAAGGGCTTCATTGGCTATCAGCTACATTTTGAGCAAGTTCTGATAAATTTAGTGACTGCCATATTGCTTACTTTTCTGTTGCCACAACATAACATGATCAGAAGCAAGTCAGAGAGGAGTTTGTCTTTGCTTAAGATTCTAGAAGCGGAGCCCATGATGGCAGGGCAGGCAGAGTTGACAGGGACAGGAAGCTGAGGGATCACATCTCATCACACAGGATGTAGAGACAGAACTGGAGGTGCGGCAGGGTTCTAAACTCTCAAATCCCCCGGTGCTGCTCTTCTTCCACCAAAGCTTCATGTCCTGACAGTTGCACAACCTCCCTAAACAGCGCTACCCACTGAGGACCAAGTGTTCAAATACCTGAGCCTATGGGGCTCATTTCTCATTCAAATCAGCTCTGCCCCTGGAAAGACGTCCGGCCAACTGAGAACGTGTGTAGCAGCTACCTTTCTGTTACTGTGCCGAAGCACCATGACGAGGGACTTGGCTGATGGTTCTAGAAAGATAAGAGTCCTTCATGGTGGGGATGTGTGCTGGCAGAGGTCAGAGCAGAACACAGCTTCAAGCATTTGTAGGAAGCAGTGGGAGAACCCAGAAGTGAGGTGTGAGCTCTCAAAGACCGCCCACAATGACCTGCTTCCTCCAGGAAGGCCGCACCTCCTCCACCTGGCAACTAGCACCGCCAACTGAGGCCAAATATTCAAATGCTTGGAGTCTACCGGAGAAATTTCCCATTCAAACAGCCATGGTCCGCTCCCTGCCCTCATAGGCTCATGGCCATATCAAAATACAAAGTGCATTTACGGCAACTTTAAAAGTCCAGACTACAAACTCTGTCCCGGGACACACAGCACTTTCTCAACTGCAAGGCCTTGTAAAATCAAAAAGCAAATTATATACTTACAATATGCAATGGCATGGAATACATATTCTCATTCCAAAAGGGAGGAATTGGAGGCATATTGAGAAGATACTGGATCAGAATAAGATGGAAAATCAGCAGGGCAAACACCGAATCCTACAGCTCCATGTCCACGTCCGATGTCTCAACTTTAGCTGCAAAGGGCTTAGACGGCTCAGCCCCTCCAGCTTTGCTGCCTGCAGCATACATCTCTCTTGGACTGGTTCCCCTCCCTGGATGCAGTTCTCCTTGGCAGACACATCTCCAACATCTTGGGGCCTCCGCTGCAAAACAGGTCTCACCTTCAAGGCTTCAAGCAGTGGCCTCTCAGGGTCTCTGGGCTCATCGGTGCCTTCTTTCAGGGCGCCCCCAGACGTAGGCTGCCTGGCCTCGGTGGCTCTCTGCAACCTCAAAGGGAAGACTGGCAGCCTCTCAGTCTTACATCTTCATTCCTCTAAAGCCAGTGCCACGTAAAAGACAGACCAGGTTAGGCCGCCAGGTTGGGATGGACCCTGGCCCCACCGGAGCACATCTGCAGCTCCTTTTGTTCGTTGTGGTTTTCTAGGAGTAGGAAATGACTTAGGTTTTCTCTTTTTACAACATTAAATTTCGTAGCCCAGAGAGAGAGAGAGAGAGAGAGAGAAAGAGAGAGAGTTTTGACATTGTCTCCCTAGCCCCAGCCTGCCTGTAACTCACTATGTGGACCAGGCTGGCCCCATCTAACAGAGATCTGCCTGCCTCTGCCTCCTGAGGGCTGGGATTAAAGGTGTGTGCCACCACACCCAGCGTTTCAAATTGTCTATTTTACATGTCTTTCTGCTCACTTGTTAATTTTATACATATATTGTTGATATATATAAAATTTATCAGTAATAACCAAGCCGCAGAGTCAATATTAGGTTGTTTTGAAATTCCCTCTGCCAAAGAAATTAGTTTATTACCTTTTAATCTAAACTCAAACAACTTATTTGGCCATGGCTAGAAAGCAGCCAGATTCTTTACCAAAAACTTCACTCAGTGACCTCTAGCCTAGTTACTGTTCGAGTCCTTCTTTCACTCTGGAACTACTTTGCTCTCAACACTACTTTCTTCCAGGCTCCTACTAGACTGGTCTATTAAGCACTGCTAAACAGCTTTTCTAGTCCAAAGTTCAAAAGTCTTCCACATTCCTCAAAAAACCAGCATGATCAGGTTCTTTGCAGCAACAGCACACTCTAGACACCAAGTCCTGTATTATTAGTTTCTTTTCTGTTCCTGTGATACAAGACCACGACCAAGGCAGCTTAAGAAGGAAGAGTTCATTTGCTTGTAGCTCCAGAGGGATGAGTCCATCATGATGGGGAGGCCTGGCAACGGAGGCAGAGGGGGCACAAAGCTAAGAGCTCACAACTTCGAGTTCTTACAGGAAAGAGAGAGAGGAAGCTGGATATGGGGCAAGGTCACGAACTCTCCAGCACCACCCCAGTGCCACGCTTCTCCCAGCAAGGCCACACCTTCTAAATGTCCTGAGACAGAGCCACCAACTAGGGCCAAGTATTCAAATGCTTGGAACCTACAGGGGACATGTGTCACTCAAACTTCCACAATATGGGAACTATCTTACTATGAAATGGATGTACAAAGGAGAACCTGAGGCTGACCCTGAACCGAACGCATTGGCACTGAGCACTGTCTGAAAAGTCCACATACTTCGCTGCCACCCAGCCGTGTTCTAGGGACACAAACAAACCCAAGAAAAGGAAAGGAGCCACAAAACTCAGGAAGAACATTATTCTTTTTAACTGCCAAATTTATGATTGTAGAAACCCCCAACTGCTGTTAGCTGTTAATGCTAAAGCATGAACTTAACAAAGTCACTGGTTTAAAACTCCATATAAAACCATCTGTTTTAAACTCGTGCAGCCTCTATGGAAAACAGTATGGAGAACTCTTAAAAAATTAAAAACGAATCTACCATATGACCTGGTTATACCACTCCTTGGCATATACCCAAAGGACTCGTCCTATTGTGGAGACACTTGTACAGCCATGTTTGTTGCTCTTTTCACAACAGCTAAGAGATGGAAGCAACCTAGGTGTCCCTCAGCTGATGAGTGGATAGTGAAAATGTGGTTTGTTTATACAATGGAGTTTTACTCAGCAGTAAAGAAAGATGAAATCATGAAATTTGCAGGTAAATGGATGGATCTAGAAACTGTTATACTAAATGAAGTAACACAGACTCAGAAAAACAAACGATGTATGTTCTCTCTCACATGTGGCTCCTAGCACCAAATCCCTTTAAATTCCAGGTCCTTTTAATAAGATGATGCTATACAGCAGTCCCTTCTGCTTTAAATAACTACCATCATCACGACTTCCACTGAGCCTGATCGCTAAACATCATCACAATTGGGCTGTTGACAGTTGTGCTCCTTCATTAGAGGAGTGCCAAGCAGGGTCACTGGACCCTCACCTGAGTATCCAGCCACTCTTCCCAGCCAACTGATCCAGCCTTGGAAGACAAAAGAAAAATGAGGAAGAACCCAATAGAGGGATGCTTTTGGAAGCCCTTGTCAAGAAACTCCAAAGGATTCTCAATGAAAATTGCCCTGTTCTGACTTTTTTCTAGTTCTCTGGCTAGAACTTGTAATGCTAATTTCTCTTGCCTTTACTTCTCCTTCACATCTCCTAGTCATGATTCAAGGACTTTCTTTTCCCCTTAGAGACAAGAGTTATGCAATTTGGGAGTCTTTTAGATAGAACCACTGAAGGGGTACTCCAATTGCCTCACCCTGCATCCCTGTTCTGCATGGAAGAAGCTAGAGTGGTCAGCGTCCCTATTCCCTAAGGCCTGGTGGCACATGCCTTTAATCCCAGTACTTGGGAGGCAGAGGCAGGTGGATCTCTGTGAGCTCAAAGTCAGCCTGGTCTACAAAGTGAGTTTCAGGACAGCTGGGGCTACAGGGAGACCAGTTTTCATAAAAATTAAAAAAAATTTGTTTTATATAAGTAATAGCAAAATTGGCAAATAAATTTTTTTATAAAATATCAGATGTTTTTGTAAAGCTCCTAAGTATAAATTATTTATGCTTCCAGACCACAGGCAACATCATTCATCTGGTCTTTTTTCTTAAACATGAAAAAAACAAAACAAAACTATTCTTAGCTTACTAACCATTTAAAAGTGGGCTTTGGGGTCCATTTGACCCAGGGTCTTTGTTGATCGTTGATCATAGCAGCAAGAAAAAAAAAAAGCCACTAAACATCTAGGGTCTAACCTAGAAGATACAAATAAATACCTAAAGGAATACTGCAGTTAAACAGGGCATTCTTGGTGTCTGGATAAAGACAACAAGAGATATTTGCAATAAATGTATCAGCCAGAGAACGTATATCCAAGATATGTAAGAACCCAATTAAAAGAAAACGGATTAAATGGGTTTTATGCTTTTACAGAGGATATTAAAAGTCTGATAAATAATAACAAATGTACTTGATGGTATTAACCATCAAGGACATTTAAATTAAAACCATGAGGAAATGGCACTGTAAAGATGCGTGGTACATAATGAGAGGGAGACCAGTGAGGATGCGGGTATTCCACGCACACCCAGACTCTGCCTGCTTTTTCGAGGCCGCCTTCTTTCCTGTGAGCTCTTTCGTGTGTCTGATGTGAAAAGCACGTTCCGTCTGTGACTGTCCACTGCCAGTTCCTTGGCTCCTCCTCACGGAGTGCACAGCGCAGTGTCCCACGCCCCACAGTCACCTGAATGTCTACCTCTTGCTTCCTACCTACATCAGGACTATGCTCTCACAATAAACTTTAGCTATGTTTACACTCAGAGGAAGACCTGTTAGAAATGTTGAGGGACGCTCTTCGTCTGTCTACACAATATCTCATCAGGCCACAAGTATTTAAGGCACTTTGTTTCCCTCCTGACAGACATTTTCAATTATTACTTACACATATTTTGATTATGGGAACTGGCAACAAAACGGAGAATTGGGGAAACAGAAGCGAAGAGGCAACTAGGCGTCCACGTGGCCAAGTTTCATTACAGCCTGCCAGGATTATGGATGTCTTTGAAGGTTTTCCTTTTAAAACATTTGCTTCACTACTATACAGAAAATAAGATCAAATGCCTTCTTTGCTTCCCAGCATTGATATGTCTGCTGTTTCAAATTTGAATGCTTTTTTTTTAATGTTACAACGAAAATCAAAAAATCATTAAATGATGTTGGAGACAGCAGGAAATATGTAGGAATCATAGAACATCTTGCTGTAGCTGATATTATTTCATTATCTAAATCAGTGGGCAATGATTTCTTATATATCAAAGCTTATAATTATTTTCAGGGGTATGAACCATGCAGGGGAAGTGAGAGCTTGAGAATGATGTCAATAAAAGAGCCTGGGTTTCTGCAGGAAAGTGGAGGAATTCACCCAAAGAGCAATTATGTAAATAAAATGTGCCCGGGGCTAGAATAATTTCACTGTCACCCACTGACAGGGATGGCCCCAGGCACAGGCCCACAGTACTCACTTAGGGAGGTGGATCTGTGGGGGTGGGGAGGCAGAGGGCCCCCTTTTAATTAATTTGCTCCTGATTATGCAGTGCGGAGGCAGGGTGGTTTTGCAAGGAATCCTGTGGTCCCTTCGGGAGACAAGGGGGTACCTGAGACCCCAGGATCCCCTGACCAGTGTGACCCTTCTATTGAGATGCTCAGAGTCCTCCAGCTTTCAAACACTAATGTCCACATGCTCAGAGTCCACACACACACACACACACACACACACACACACACACACACATACACACACACACACACACACACACACACGTATCTACACATGCTGAGTCCACATCAGCTCAGTCCATACATGGTGAGTTACACACCACATCCACACCCACTAAGCCCACACTCCCGACCCTTGTACTCTGTTATCAGAGATTTTGAAAGAATAATTCCCATGAAGAGATGTCTTTGGTTTTCATAAATTAGAGTTTTAAAAGCAATGCAGGAATCCAAATAATATCAACAACCTTTTCATTTGTCAAGCAAAGGCACTGTGGACTGTGGTTCTAAAAGATCGCCCCTTTGTGACGTCAGAATTGCCTGAAGGAATTCCGCATGGCCAGCTTCCTGAGAAGTTTGTGGAGATGGGGGCAGTGTCAGTGTCCTGATGGGCAGAGGATGGGTGGAGTCAAGGGCTCAGACTTGGTGTGGGACCCAGAAAATGGGAGACCCAGTCTGATGGCCAGCGGGGGTCTTTGGGGGAAAGGGGTCTTGAGATGCAGCCCCAGAAGCTGCAGTCTCTTAGGTCACCTCTCCTCATAGTGACCTGAGGTTCATGGGCCAGATCAAGTCTTCCCTAGTAAGCAGAGGCAGAAGGAAGCCCCCAGGGTGGCCCAGGCTTTGCAATGAGGTGGGCCTTTGGGCCTGAGTCCATCTGCTGGGGCTGCTGTTCAGGAGACCATCCACTGAGGTACAAGCAAGCTTATTCCCCACAGTTCTGTAGGCTGGAAGTTCAAGGGACAGCTGCTGGCAGATTCAGGGTCAGTTGGGGGGCTGCTTCTTAGACGACACCCACGTGCTGTGTCTTGTGGTGGGAAGGGCAGCAAAGCTCTCAGGCCTCTCTTGTCAGAGCACTGATCCAGTTTACAAGGCTCCACCCTCAGGATCCCATCACTCCCTGTTTGTTTTCATTGCTGTGACCTGACACCCCCTGACATGGCAGAGACTGGCGTGGTGGCCTCAGGGAGAAGCAGTCAGTCCCATTACATCTGCAAGAATTAGGGTTGGGATACCAAACCTCAAGGCCCACCTCCAGTGACCCACTTCCTGGGTGGAGCCTCTATCCTAATGGTTCCACAGCTTCTCAAACAGAACTGTCAGCTGGAGACCAGGAGTTCAAACACGTGAGTCTACAGGGGGCGTTTCAAGGTCAAACTCCAGCCAGCCCCTCTTCATCTTCTTCTAGCATTTCCAACATAAGTGTTACAGACAGACACAGACATGCAGACCATGGCAGACCCCTGTCTGGGCACTGTGTGGTCTGGGTACTGGTAGAGTGCCTGCCGAAGTGGCTAGGCCAGCTGTTGACAGAAGCTTGGGACAGTTCAGAGGTATGGCGCTGGCAGCCCTTTAGACCTGGCAGGCCCTCGAGAGCCCAACAGTAACTCTGGGCCCTGAGGAAGACTCATGAGGGGCGTCTGGGGAAGTGATGATCATACCAGGCTGGAGCGAACTGGGATGTCCAAAAAGACTTTGCGTCCCCAACTTCTGGACCCAGGAGCTGGGATTTTTGCAGGCGGGCGGGGTCTTGTGCCTTCCTGAGCACTTGTCTAGAATGCCAGCTTACTCTGATCTCCTCTCCATGAAGCAGAACTATCTGATGAGGCACTGAGACAGGAACTGAGGTGACATCACTCTTGCAGGGTGATGCAGACCTGGTGGGGCCTTTTCCAGCTCCACATGGGCCAGCAGCCTGAACCTGGCAGGCCCTGCATTTCTGTCCTGCGGTGTCTTGATTGTTTACTTCTTTTTAACCTAATAATCTACCCTTAATAATTCAGCTTAATTAGATTTTCCCAGATGAACATGATGAAGGTTGTTGGTTAACAAGGTCGGTCATGCTGTGCTTCTCAGACCTGTAGGACAGCCTCCTTCTCCATCTCCCTCTGTGCACTGACTGTCTATCTAGGGATGGGGTGGGGTCCACACTTAGCCTGACACTAGTGTGGACTGAGTAAACCCAAAATGCATGGGCATAAGCATAAGCCTTGACAAGCTCATGGTCAGAGTGAAGAGTGAAGTGAGAGGTCAGGTCCCCAGAGTGACCCAAAGCAAGCTCAGGTCCTCAGCCAAGGTGAGCTGTTGCCTCCTTACCTTAGCTGGAAAGCCATCTGCTCCTGTTCTGAGGGACCTCCCTGCTCTAGAGTCCCTCTTCCTACACTGCAGTCCTGCTCCTGCCTTGGGACCCTAATCTCTGGCATTTGGGCAGACAAGGCTGTCCCTGTGCCTGTACTACAGGTAAGCCCCTCCCATCCCCTCTGAGGCTCCACGGTGTAGGGGAGAAGTGTTGGAGGGGGCACTGGCAAAGGAAAGAGGGCTTATAGTGTCCCCTGGAGGGGGGCCTCAGAGCCAAGCCCTACAGTCCGGAATCACAGCTAGAGAACGGACTTCAGTATACCTTGATTGTTCCAGGGGAGAAAATAAACGCTGCTTTTAGGGAGAAAACTACCGTCCAGTGGTTAAAGACATGAGCTCTGGAATGTTGCAGCCTCCATCCTATGGTTTCTAGATCACTGTGCCTCTGTTTCTCCATCTGTAAGTTTGTCGTGAGCTCCTTGCTCAGGGTCAGTGGTTCTGTTGTCTGTTTTAAAAAGGACGATTCAGTTAGAGAGTTAAATGGAACCTCTCAGGGGAAGAATCTGAGGTTGCTGTAGGGAACAGGCAGGAGAGAACAGACCTTTTCCCCTCCTCAATGTTTCCAGCATTTAAAGGGCCAGCACAGGCCACATCTTACCAGTGTGTAGCTGTCTAGGGTGGTGATTTGGCTGCTGAAGCTGGGGCATCACCCTGTAAGCCACTATCCTGTGATCATTAATATTTCTGCTTTTTCTCAATAACATTTCTTTCACACTTGTTTAGTTTGTGTTGAGTTTGGACACATGGCTTCAAAATGATTTTCTCAGTTTACCCCAAATGTTGAAGAGCATTTGTCCTTTGTGGAGACCCAACCCCTCTCCCCTCCCTCCCCCCTCCCTCCCACT
>NW_008355380.1:2301246-2333046 GCF_000622305.1 Nannospalax galili
CCTTCCTCCCTCCATTCCTTCCTTCCTTTTCTATGAGACACCGTCTTCCTGTCGTCCCACCTGGCCTGGAACTCACTATGTAGACCAGGCTGACCTCACGTTCACAGAGCTCCACCTGCCTCTGCCTCCCCAGTGCTGGGGTTAAAGTCTTGAACCGCCATGCCCAGCCTCCTTCCTCCCTTCTTTCTCCCTTTATGCTCTGTTGTTCAATCTCCCCAAACACCTTCGAAGACAAAGACACCGTCTTCCTGTCGTCCCACCTGGCCTGGAACTCACTATGTAGACCAGGCTGACCTCACGTTCACAGAGCTCCACCTGCCTCTGCCTCCCCAGTGCTGGGGTTAAAGTCTTGAACCGCCATGCCCAGCCTCCTTCCTCCCTTCTTTCTCCCTTTATGCTCTGTTGTTCAATCTCCCCAAACACCTTCGAAGACAATGAAGACATTTTCTCTGAAGAGTCACTTGCCCTGTCTGGAAATCAAGTTGTTGGAGTGGGTAGGAGGCTGTCTGGGCTGCTCGGTAGAGGGTGGGGCAAATATCCCAGTAAGGCTCTATGAGGTGCGGGGTTGTGAGGAACAGAGCTGGAGAACCCCTTAAGAGGACTTTGCTGGGTGTAGAAAAGCCCTGGGTGCCTTGCTAGTCACCTAGGCCACGCTCTTCGCTGTGCATCTCGCTCGGCACCCAGGGCCCCTCCTCATCTTTCTGCATTGACACTGGCTGGGAGGAGGGAAAGTGGAGAGGCTCCACCCAGGTCCCTGTGAAAAGGGGCCCAGAGAAAGATGGAATCTCTGTACCTGTACTCTATGGGTCCCATCGTTGTGGTAGGTTCAGTGTTTACTGTCTGGGTGCCTCTGTGACATCTCTGTTGATGTCTGTAGACTGACCTTAAAAATTAGAAGCCATCAAAATGGGAACACAACAGTCAATGACGTCGAGCTGGTGAACACCACGTATTTCAGAACACTGGCTCTGTAATGTGTTTTGGGGGTCGCACCTTCCTGAAGCTTTGATCATTGTGAAATATTGTTAGTGTATCTAAATGTAAGAGACTTTTGGCTTGTTTCTTCTTCACCGTGTGTAAAGTCCAGAGGGACGGGAATGCACGCAGGGTGTCACCTGTGCCTTTCATCACTGCCTACGATGGTTGCTCTGTAAGTGACGAGAGCCCTGGTCTATCTGCTTCCAGATGAAGTTGTGACCCAGGGACACACATGCACATGTTTGAACACACACATGCACGTACACGCACAGACATACACACATGTACAAACAGTACAGTTGCTGGAAATTCAGCCTGGGTGTCCCACCCCTGAGGCCCTAGTTCCCAGGGGGGAATACCTCACTGCCTACGCCAGGCAGTTCTGGCAAAAGGGGACCTCAACTGGGAATTTCCTCTATCAGGTGGGTCTGTGGCCTTTGCGGATGAGGCATTCTCTTGACTTTCTTGACTGAGTGATGTGGGAAGGTCTATCCCGTTGTGGGCAGTGCCACCCCTGGGCAGGTGCTCCTGGGTTGTATAAGATATCAGGCTGAGTCCAGGCCCGAGTAACAAGCCAGTAAGCGTTCCTCTGTGGTCTGTGCTTCAGCTCCTCAAGGTTCCTGCCCCGAGTTCCTGCCTTGACTTCCCTCAGTGATGAATTGTGACCTGGGAAATGTAAGTAAGTTAAACCCTTTCCTTCCCACGTTGGTTTTGGTCCTGGTGTTTTATAGTAACGATAGAAAGTAACTTGGCCACACTTCTGTACGACAGTTACCTGAGCGGAGGGATGCAGTTAGCGCAGCCTCTCTTAGCATCTGCCTGCGAGAGTTACCACAGCCAAAAGCCACAGCCCCGGACGGGACCAAGAAAGATGGATTTTCTCATATCCAAGATGGTGGCCGGACAGGGCTCCTCTGTCCTAAGGTCTTTCCGTAGTGTGTAGACATGTCTCTCAGTGTCCTCCTGTGGTAGTTAGTCCCTCTGTGTCCGACTTCAAGTTCAGTTCTCGTAGGGTCTCATCACAGTGGATTACGGCCCGTACCACCGGCATTTTAGTTAAGTCACCTCTAAGAACAGCTGGAGAGATGGCTCAGTAGTTAAGAGCTCTGGCTGCACCTGCAGAGTAGCCAAGTTTAATTTCCCAGCACCCACATGGTGGCTAACAGTCACCTGTAAGTCCAGTTCCAGGGGTTCCTGATGCCCTTTTCTGGCCTCTGTGGGCATTGCATGTATCGGGGCACCTACATACATGCACGCAAAACATTCATAAGAGTAAAAAATAAAAGTAATCAAAAACTTGTGTAACTCTGTATTCAAATGCAGTCACATTTGGAGGTCCAGGAGCTCAGGACATCAATGAATGCATTTGTAGGGACACCAGCCTAGAATGGTCCTCATATAAACCCGTGGCCGTGTGTGTTTGGGAGATCCCAAGTGCCTGGCAATGGACAGTCACTCAACAAACATTTGAACGAATGTGTGAAAGGCGTTTGCTACCGTAATTGCTATGGTATTTGAGCAGAAGAAGTGATGTCTTTTCTTTCCTTAAATGTTCTGGTCCCCCTAGTTTTCTCTCCCTACCTGGCTCTAATCTGCTCCCTTTTAGAATTCTTTTCATGTCACACCCTAAGAACAAAAGTTGGGCCAAGTCTACAGCTCATCATATTGCTGGTCTTTGGAGCCCTAGGACTGGCCCTGAGCCCAGTGAACGCCCGATCTGGCGCTGCCCAGGTGGCCCTTGCGTGCAGATTCGCTGTCGCCGGCTATGTTAACTTCTCCAACGCTCCCCAGCTCCACCCGGAGAGTGGTGGCACTAACTCATAAAATTAATTCCCATTTCGTGGGATTGTCAGAAATGAGGATTGTTCTGACCTCTGTTTGAACTCATCAGCCGAAATGAAGTTGCTCACTGATCTGGGGAAGACAAAGCTGGGTTCCAGGAGATCAATCAACTCCACCACACTCAGGAGAGGCCGGGGACCGGCCGCACCGCGCTGACCCCGAGCGGCAGCAGATCCTGCTCACAAATGAAAGCCATCACTCCTGGCAAGGAAGATACTAAATTATCGGCTTTTAAATTTAATTTTCAGTTTACTTGTGTTTTCGATTAGTGTGCCATGTCTCATCAGAGCGGCTCTACCTCTGAGCCTAAGCACCTCCCAGTGGAAGCTTCAGCGCCCTGGCCTTCCGAGGCAAATTCCAGCCAGATCCATCCATTACTGCATGGGGGCAGGGGGCTGTGATTCCTTTAGCAACAGTGGCCAGTTATTTTCATCAGACGGAAATCAATAACAGGCTTGGACATAAAACGTCACCTTGGGCCTGGGACCACAGACTGTCTTGAAGGCTTCTAAAACTGCTAGTGGCCAGAGGCCTGTGAGCTGGCCCTCACTTCCCATCTGTGATTTAGTTCTGGGATGTCTCTCCGGCCTAGGAAAGCTTGGGGCTGGGTGACAGGTGGGTGACTGGGAGCCTGTGTCCTCAGTCCTCCCTCCTCTGGAGAGGAGGGTCTCACTTGTGTATATACAGCTGAAACTTTCTGCTCTTAGGGGCAAGACTAGGGTCACACTTTCTGGGGTTTCTGAGGGTTAGGGTAACCCTGTTTGCTCTGTGCCCGTAGTACAGAAAGCCTTGGGGAAAGTCAGAGAGCTATGACAGACTGGAGGTGGGTCTCACAGCAGTCCCCAAACCATATGATCTGTTGTCAGTCAACAAACACTTAGTGAGCACCTTTAGCCCAGGTGCCAAGGAACCAGAAGGATCCAGGTATCTGTGAGACCTTGAAACCATCCACGAATGGATTGTTACCCACCCTGTGCACCGTCCTGCCAGGGTAGTGCAACCCACAGGTCCGGCCTCCTGCCTGGGAGGCTCAGGGTACACAGAAGTCCCAAAGTGAGTGTCTGCAGGAGGCTGTAGGGGAGGGGCAGACCAGCCTCTCCAGCATGTGCTGGCTACTGCAGCCACTGCCCCTACAGTGGACACACAGGCTCAGGCATGCTTATACTTGGCCAGCGCCTCCTGTGTCTGAATCCCTGTGTGTTCATGTGCTCTGAGTGCTTCTTAGCGAATCTTTGCATAGAGTGGGATTTCCTCAGGGTGTCTCCTGTCTACAATCCCCACCCCATCTCTGCCCTGCCCCTGCCACCCAGCCCGTGTCCCCACACAGTCCCCTGCTCAGTTCATGCCGTGGACGTGGTCTGCATGTTGGTACTGGGACAAATGCATTGCTTTCTGGTTTTCTGAGTCTGGCTTAATTTTGCTTTGATGTCTCTGGATTCAGCCATTGTCCATCACGAGTTCATATTTATGAAGGAAACTGCATTTGTGTATATATACATATCTTATTGTGTACAATACCACTGTACACACACCATGAACACACACCATTGTATCCATGGTGTATATACAGCATTGTGTGCGCACCATTGTGTACATACCACTATAAGCACACTATACATGCACACCACTGTCTACACACAGTAAATACACACCATTGTATACATGTGAGTATATACATCATTGTATATACACCGTGTACATGCTGTGTATACACTATAATGCACCATTGTATACACACATGTATATACATCATCGTCTACACACCATTATATACAAACTGTGTATATTCACCATTGTATATACACCATTGTACACACACATGTATATACATCATTGAATACACACCATTATATACATTAATACACTACGTACATTCATCATTGTATATACACCATTGTATACACACCACATATATTCATCACTGTATATACACCATTGTATACACACATGTATGTACACCATTGTATACACACCATTATATATATACCACGTACATTCATCATCATTGTATACACATGTGTATTCATTATTGCACACACACCATTGCTGCACAACATTGTATACACAGCTCTTCATAAAGCAGTGTGTAAATACCCTGTACACTACTGTTCATAAACCCCTGCACATTTATGCACAACATTCATGGGTTCCTGTCAGCCGTCTTGGTGATGGTGAAAATTTGAGCAATCAGTGTGATATGTTGACTTGAGTATGTTCCCCTCGAGTGACATGGCTGGATCATACATGTTAGCTCTAATTAGTTGTGTATGTGTACTTATGGTATATGCCTGTGCTTTTGTGTGTGTGTGTGTGTGTGTGTGTGTGTGTGTTGGGTGTGTGTGGTATGTGTGTGGGTGTGTGGGTGCGTGGTACACTCACCAAAGTCAGTGAAGTAGAGGCCAGAGGTCTACACTGGGTGATTTCCTCCATTGCCCTCTACCATATTCTTTGGGAAGAGCCTCTCACTGAACCTGGGGCTCATTGAGTAGGCTCAGCTGGCTGGCCAGTGCACCTTGGGGACCCACCTGTCTCCATCTCCCTAGGGCCAGAATTCCAAGCGTACACTGCCATGCACAGTTTTTTACATGGGTGCTGAGACCGAGCTCAAGTCTTCATGGCTGCATAGCACTTTGCCCACTGAGCCATCTCCCCATGCCCTCATTTTAGTTCTTACAGGACAGCTACATGTTCTTATAAAGACAACACTCACTGGTCCCCCAGGGCCTCGTCTTTACTTGGCAACTTCTGCAGCAGCCCGTGCTCCCAGAAGAGCTCACAGCACAGTTGCTTGGGGCTAGACCTTGAATGCATTTTTTTTCCTGTAGAGCAGGGACTTTTGGGAGCCACACTGAATGAAGAAGAATTGTCATGGGCCACGCATTAAATACAGGTGTGTTGTACAGAGAAGAGCTCTGTTCGCCTCACAGGCTGGCTCAGGCCACTCCAAGTTGGTGTTGCATGTGGGGGGGAGGGGGTGTGCAGGCTTTCTTTCTTTACAGCTGCCCTCTCGGAAAGCTGCAGAATCTCAGAACTACCTTGATCCCTTTCATAGACACACATTCAGTCACCTGAGGACCCACTAGATGCCATCTGACCTCTTGCATTCCTTCACACTGGCAACCCTTTGACACAAGGACCTTGTGGGCTGCGGGAGCCATCCCTAACCACAGCTCTCACTCTTTGTCTGCTTGTGACGGTCACGAGGACAAAGATTGAGAACACTTTGGGGGCCTGTGAGGTGCTCACTGGACAACTGCCCTTCTCCATAACTCCCTGGACCACATCTGACATATCTTTATGCAGATGTGTGCAATTGTGAAGAATGTGTTTTCCTATAAAATCTCAATGTATTCGTTCATGTACTTAATATATATTTTTGGTCTTTTTGAGACAGGGTCTCCTTATAGCCCCAGCTGTCCTGGAACTTACTATGTAGACCAGGCTGGCCTTGAACTCACAGAGATCCCTTATTATGTTTTTATATATTTTATTTGTAGTATATGTTAGAATTGAGCATATTGTCATAAAATCAAATTTATATAATATAAATATTGCTATAATACATTAGATAATCCAGATAATATACAGATTGTGTGTATCATGTAATTCATAACAATATAGATTATGTAATTTATGTACTTGATACAGTGTAATTAAGTATGCATATATTTCTCTACTTTTTACGGCGTAGACTACATAAAAATGTTTGATATGCTGTGTAGTTGTAACATTAAGAATTAGCACTTCGTGTGTTATGATCAGAGTCTGCTGCATTCGCACTCTGCCCTGTGTTCCCCCGTGAACTGCCGCTTGTTGTCCACAGTGGAGGCGCAGGGTCTCCTTTGCACTTCTCTCCTCTCTCCCCAGCCTCTCCCTCCTCTGCTTCATGACCCTTTTCTGAGTTGAGTGAACGTAGCGGCTCCCATCTTGGCAGCAGTGATGCGGTAGGAAGGATCGAGCCTCGGTTGGCATTATAGTATCTTTTCCTGTTGTGATAAAATACCAGCAAAGCAACCTAAAGGATAAAGGGTTTCTCTGGCTCACAGTTGCAGGTTACAGCCCCCTCGTGGTGGGGTGGTGGGGAAGTCAAGGCGTCAGGAGCTTGAAGCAGCAGGTTGCATGGAGTCCGCACTAGGAAGCAGGGGATAATGAGTCAGTGCTTGCTGTTGCTCAGCTCCCTTTCTCCACAGTCCCGGATCCTCTGCCCAGGAAATGGTCTTACCTACAATTAAGAAGGGTCTTCAGGGCTGGAGAGATGGCTCAGCGGTTAAGAGCACTGACTGCTCTTGCGGAGGACCTGGGTTTAATTCCCAGCACCCACACAGTGGCTAACAACCATCCATAGCCGCACTTCTGGGGGACTCAACGCCACCTCCTTCTGAGCTCCACGGGCATTGCATGGCATGGTTGCACCTGCACACATGCAGGCAATACACTCGTACACATAAAATAAAAATAATAAACAAAACATTTTATATAAAAAAGAAGGGTCTTCTTCCCATATCAGTTAATGCAATCCAGATATTCCCTCACAGGCTTGTGCTGAGGCCCATCGCCCACATGATTCTAGAGTCTATCAAATCGACAATAAACTGTACACCACCCCTTATCAGCTCGTCACATAAACATCACTTTTAAGTCATAACCTTCTGACCCTTATTCCTGTCTTATGTTTATTTTGTAATGTAAAATTCAGTTCAACTTTAAATATCTTCAAAGTCTCTTAATTCTGAATTCCCATAAAAGTAAAAAAAAAAAACAAAAAACAAGTCACATACTTCCAACATACAATGGCATAGACTAAGCATTCCTCATCCAAAATTGGGGAAAACCAGGGCCTAGCAAGCGTAGTCACAAAAGCAAAACCAAAATCTAGAGCAGGATGAGCATTGAATCCCTCAACTCCATGCCCAGCTCTGGAGTTCATGGCAGATCATCTGAGCTGCAGAAAGTCCTGGGCAGCTCTGCCTCTCCAGCTCCACTGTCTTTGGTCACACAGCCTCTCTGGGGGCAGCTGCACTCCATGCCTGTAGCTCTCTTGGACAAGTGTCTCATGGCTGTGGCATCTCCAGCATCCTGGATTCTCCATGACAACCTAGGCTTCACCTCCACAATGCCACACAATGTCTTCTCAGAGCCTCCTTGTAGGACTTCCACATACAGCCCGGCCTCCGTGGCTCTTGAGAGCAAGACTCTGACCCCCTCAATTTTGCCTCTTTCTTGCCTCCCAAACCAGCACCAAGCAGATGATGTCTGCAAGTTCTGCAAACAACTGGAAACATAGACTGGCCCCCGAGACACAGCTTCATCAGCCTGCGTGCTGACTCTGGGGAAATACTTTCCTCAACAATTACTTTTGAGGTGCAGGGAACCCCTCCAGCTTATGATGTTATTCTTTTAAATAAACCTGAAATTTCACAAGATGGCATCTTCAAAGAGTGGAGTTTTGCTCTCAGGGTACCTTCCCTATCGTCCCACTTCAGCTCAGGAGGCTTCCTTAAGTGGCACTGGTCCCTTTAGTGATCACAACCACTTTCTTAGCACCAGATGAATGCTCTCCTGTCCAGAAATTTCCTCTGTGAAACGAGTCTATTGTCTTTTCCATCCAACTTCTCTACATAAACAAGATATGACCAGAATAAAGCCACATTCTTTGACAAAATAGCATGTGAACAGCCCCATCCCAGGTCCCGATAGAGCCCTGATTCCCTCTGAAACCTCATGGTCTGGACCACCACTTTCCACAGCTCTCTCAGCATTTTGTTCTTCCATGCTCCCATCAGGAAGGCCCACTAAGCTCTGCTTCCAGCCTGACAGGGCCTTTCTAGCCCAAAGTTCCAAACTGTTCCACATTCCAGCCACAGAAAGTTTCAAAGGCCTGAGACCCACATGGTCACATTTATCACAAGAGCCCCATTTCTCTGTACCAGCTTCTAAGTTTCTTTGCTTCTTGCTGTCATAAGCTATCGCGATGATAGCACTTTAAGGAAGGGTTTATTTTGGCTCCCAGGTCAAGGTACGTAGTCCATCATGGTGGGACAGTCAAAGCAGGAGCTCAAGGCAGCTGGTCACGTTGCATTTCCTGTCAGAAGAAAGGGTAACAGATAAATGTTTGCTGCCGCTCGGCAAAGCTTTTGCTCCTGAGAAACCGAGGCACTGACCAGAAACACATACAGGTTTCTTCATATCATCCCATGTTGGTGGATTTGAGACGTCCAGCACAGAGGTAAATGTGCCTCTTAGGTTATTATAGAAATTTTAAACCGTTGGCGTTTTACAAAGAAGCAGATATTTTGAGTGAGGGTGGGATAACTTCCCAGTAATATGCTGATGCTACCACAATCTAGCCATTTTAACAAATAAGAAGGTGAACTGCTTTGATCTGCCACATGCTTCTTGCCTTAACAGGGGCCCAGAAGTGGCACAGCCAGAGACCAAGCACTGAACCCTCCAGCACTGTGGGCCCATCTTCCCATCTCAGTGACTTCATCACAGCCGTGGAATGCTGGATGCCAGCTTCCCATTTGCAGAGCTGGACCAAGCGCTGTGAGCCTCCTGTGCCACAGACAGCCCTCCCCAGCAGATGTTGGAGAATGCTGTCGTCACTCAGTGACAAAACCTCGTACTGCTCTTTGCCTACCAAGAAGTCCCAAGCCTGTGCCCCACGCTGAGAAGGCGGACTGTCTTCCTGCCTGTTTACCCTCCTGCCTACTGACAACGGAGTTGTGATGTCCTTTCCTGGTGTGAGCCGAGGAGCTCTGAAGCCCTCCATCCGGTTACCTCTCTGGCACTTCACACTGTGCCACCCATACCCAGGGCGTTCACCTGAGCTTCATGGGGTTGCTACACAATCCAGACTGTCTCCTCTTTGTGCCGGTCAGGGGCTCACAAACATCCTCTTAAACCCAGTTTTCTACTTTCCTGCCGGTGTGAATCTCCAGAAAGCCACCCCAGGAGACCCCATGTCCCCATAGCGCTTTACTGGCTAGGATGAAAATCTCAGGACACATTGCTGGCCTGACAAAAGCTCAGGGTCCCATGACAGCTTCTTGCTGTCCCAGTATGAGTACACACAAACTTTGCTGGCCCAGGCTGCAGTGAGCCCTGAAACAGGCTTAGCTCATCATGTGATCTAACCTGAAGGGAGTGAGTATCTGGACTTTGACCTTCAGCAGTGTTCTGACCTTCATGAACATGTTCTTTCACAGGTCTCACCAACCACCCTGTGCCCACCTCGCCACGAGTTCAGGGGATAGGCTTGGGGTGTTGGCAAAACAGGGGTCCCAATATAAACCTTGAAATAATCTCAATACTTTCAAAGTATTGTCCAGTACTTTCTAAGGAATATTTATGAGCAATGTGAGTAGCGTGTGACCGTAATTCCAGGACTTGGAAGGTCAGAGGAGGGTCATAACTTCAAGGCTGGGCTATGCAGTGAGCACCAGGCCAGCCTGGGCTATGCAGTGAGCACCAGGCCAGCCTGGGTTATACAGTGAGCACCGGGCCAGCCTGGGCTATGCAGTGAGCACCGGGCCAGCCTGGGCTATGCAGTGAGCACCAGGCCAGCCTGGGCTATGCAGTGAGCACCGGGCCAGCCTGGGTTGTGTGGGAAGATTTGTCTCAAAGAGCTCAAACAACAGCAACAACAGAGTACAGCCGACTCATCCTGGATTACAGCTCTCCTCTCTTTTAACTAGAAGTTTCTGTCATGCGCCCCCCCCCAGGGAGGCTAAGGGACTGAGGCTGCCTTGCAGGGGGTCTCAGGCTCTGGCAGAGGCAGCAGAGACCCCTCCCAGTGCTTTAATGTACACGTTCCCCAGCAACCTCATTTCTTGCTTCTTGCTACGCTTGCCTTTGTATGGAGTCAAGGCAGAGAGTCTAGTCGGTGCGGGAAGACGTGGCATAGGGTTCCCAGGTCACATCTGTCTGAGAGGGGGGCATAGGACACAACATCCAGTCCACGTTTCTGTGAGTTCATAGGAACTGATTAACTTGGAAAGACAGATGTGCACAATGTGGCCAAAAAGACACAGAGGAGAGAGCGATGGCAGATGGAATGGGCAGAACAGGGAAGCTCAGCAGGACTTGCAATGAGGTCAGGACCTTTCCCTGTCCACATCAGGGTGCCATCGAGTATGGAATGGGGATGGAATTCAGCCAGTCTCTGCCCAGACAAGTCATTAAACCAGGCGTGGATGAGAGCATGTGACTGTCACAGCTCAGCATTAAATCTTGGGTAATGCCATGGCCCCCTTCTTTACTACTTCACACACAAGAGTGTGTATCTAGCTCTAAAAGCAAAGTGTAAGAGCATTTACCTCTTATATATGAAAAATATGGCCAAACTTGATAATGACTAAGCAGTCCACTGAGTGTCAAGCCAGGTGTCCCAGAAGCTGGGCAGCTCTTGATGGTGATGCCTTACTTCACGGTGAGGAGCTGTCTCCTGTTGGAGGGTCTCCCGTGGGCTGCATCACACCAGTGAGCCCTCAGCTCACACAAAGGCTTGCAGGCTTCTCTCCAGCTAATGATACTGAGCTCTTGGATTTTACTGACAACTTGGACTGAGGATGATGAGGATGACAGTCTTGTCGCTGCGCCCTTGCCACGGTGACAAGCTCTGGGGGCAGGTTCTTTGCCAGGGGCAGGAGTTTGCTCTAACCTAGGGCCTGTGAGATGGAGCCCAGCACTGCCCAGCAGAGCCACCTGCACGGGGCACAGAGTGCTCCACCTGCATTCTGGGGACCAACTCCCACAGATGTGTTAAATTAAACATTTAAGTTTCTTCCTTCCAAAGGGTTCTTTTGCAAGTTATGGGTTTGGAGACTGCTGGGGAGATTTAATAAACATCTGTGTGAACCCCAGTGTCTGTCTGCTCTTGATGGCCTTGCCAGACAGGCAGCTTTGACAGTGAGAATGGGTGGCAGGCTGGTGTTTCCAGGTCGTCTGCTCAGGGCCACATGAATGGTGTCCAAGTGTCAGCTGGGCAGGAAGTGCCCTTCATGGTCCAGTGGTAACTGAGGTGGGTGCTTCCTGTGACTGTGGGTCTGTACTCTCTGCTCAGTGCTCCGATGACTGCATCTCTCTCTCTCTCTCTCTCTCTCTCTAGAGACCAGTCTCTTCCATAGAGAATGCTCTTGGTGTGGCCTAGGTACACCAGTATCAGGTCTTTAGGAAGGAACCTCTCTGGCATCAAGGTGTGGTCAGGCTTTGGAATATCTGACTTCTGATCAAACCAGCCAAATAAAGCCAGAAGGACTCATAGGTACAGGTCTGGCCCATCCAGATAACTTCCCTAGCAAGTCAACTATATAACATTGCAAACACAGGACTAAAATCCATCAAAGTCAAAGTAACAATTCTGGCAGAGAGCAAGTAGTCCTGGGGGCTATATGAGAGATGCTGTCAGACCATCATCAGACTCCATTGTCAGACCCAAGGGGTACACAGTTACTCTCAGCTCAAAAGACATGCACCCCATTTCAGAATGTCCAATGGACTTAGCCCACTGTAGCCCCAATTCAAAGTCCTGAATCCCAGCAGCTCAGACACCTGGACCCCGAATTATCTGGCTGTAGAGGAAACCCCCTGGGAACGCCCCTCCCCATTCATGGGCCTGTGAAACCAAGCATACACTTGTCATCCTTACGAAAAGCAGTGATGAAAATACTCAGTTCTTTATTAGATGCCTACCTTAATCTGTTACTGTATCAAGGTCCTCTTAGAAGGGTCACTGAATGCACTGAACGCGTGGGCTCTTCCCAGGCAGATGGGAGGTCTGAGCGGAAGTCACTGGCTGTATCTGCTCACAGCTGCCCGTTCTCCATGGGCTGCCACAGGTTCCCCACTTGGAGGTCCACTTTAGTGCCCACTCTGCAGGCCCCTGAACGGCAAGACGAGTCTGTCCTCCGTGCTTCTCCCTCAGCTCCTCAGACACGGAGTGAAGGAGTCCAATTCATGGGACCTCTCTGATGGCTCTTCTGGGCTTCAGGTGGTGGCCTTTTGGGTCCCTGCCCAGTGCTGCACACTTTGCTTGGAGTGTGTCTGCTGTGCCACTAACACTGGTTTCCCACCCATGTACCAGAGCCAGTCTGCCATGTTGAATCTCACTGACCTAGGAACTTCACAGGCTGGACTTTCGCTCCTTGTGATGCTGTGTTCTGAACCTGCTCAGACCTGACACTCCACAAGTAAAAAAGAATCCACAGTGGATGCCAGATAAGCGCTCACTGCATGGGGCACTCAGACCGAGAGATTCATTACACTGTGGACAAGATGAAGATATGGTTAAATACATTCAGCGCATACCACAGCACACCGTACACCACACCACAAAGCACAAAGCACACACCCCACCACACACTGGACACCACACACCATACCACATACCACACCATACCATAAAGCACAAACCACACACCCCCCCCCACACTGGACACCACTCACCACACCACATACCCCCCCCCCCCACAAAGCACAAACCACACACCCCCCCCCACACTGGACACCACTCACCACACCACATACCCCCCCCCCCCACAAAGCACAAACCACACACCCCCCCCCACACTGGACACCACTCACCACACCACATACCCCCCCCCCCCACAAAGCACAAACCACACACCCCCCCCCACACTGGACACCACTCACCACACCACATACCCCCCCCCCCCACAAAGCACAAACCACACACCCCCCCCCACACTGGACACCACTCACCACACCACATACCCCCCCCCCCCACAAAGCACAAACCACACACCCCCCCCCACACTGGACACCACTCACCACACCACATACCCCCCCCCCCCACAAAGCACAAACCACACACCCCCCCCCACACTGGACACCACTCACCACACCACATACCCCCCCCCCCCACAAAGCACAAACCACACACCCCCCCCCACACTGGACACCACTCACCACACCACATACCCCCCCCCCCCACAAAGCACAAACCACACACCCCCCCCCACACTGGACACCACTCACCACACCACATACCCCCCCCCCCCACAAAGCACAAACCACACACCCCCCCCCACACTGGACACCACTCACCACACCACATACCCCCCCCCCCCACAAAGCACAAACCACACACCCCCCCCCACACTGGACACCACTCACCACACCACATACCCCCCCCCCCCACAAAGCACAAACCACACACCCCCCCCCACACTGGACACCACTCACCACACCACATACCCCCCCCCCCCACAAAGCACAAACCACACACCCCCCCCCACACTGGACACCACTCACCACACCACATACCCCCCCCCCCCACAAAGCACAAACCACACACCCCCCCCCACACTGGACACCACTCACCACACCACATACCCCCCCCCCCCACAAAGCACAAACCACACACCCCCCCCCACACTGGACACCACTCACCACACCACATACCCCCCCCCCCCACAAAGCACAAACCACACACCCCCCCCCACACTGGACACCACTCACCACACCACATACCCCCCCCCCCCACAAAGCACAAACCACACACCCCCCCCCACACTGGACACCACTCACCACACCACATACCCCCCCCCCCCACAAAGCACAAACCACACACCCCCCCCCACACTGGACACCACTCACCACACCACATACCCCCCCCCCCCACAAAGCACAAACCACACACCCCCCCCCACACTGGACACCACTCACCACACCACATACCCCCCCCCCCCACAAAGCACAAACCACACACCCCCCCCCACACTGGACACCACTCACCACACCACATACCCCCCCCCCCCACAAAGCACAAACCACACACCCCCCCCCACACTGGACACCACTCACCACACCACATACCCCCCCCCCCCACAAAGCACAAACCACACACCCCCCCCCACACTGGACACCACTCACCACACCACATACCCCCCCCCCCCACAAAGCACAAACCACACACCCCCCCCCACACTGGACACCACTCACCACACCACATACCCCCCCCCCCCACAAAGCACAAACCACACACCCCCCCCCACACTGGACACCACTCACCACACCACATACCCCCCCCCCCCACAAAGCACAAACCACACACCCCCCCCCACACTGGACACCACTCACCACACCACATACCCCCCCCCCCCACAAAGCACAAACCACACACCCCCCCCCACACTGGACACCACTCACCACACCACATACCCCCCCCCCCCACAAAGCACAAACCACACACCCCCCCCCACACTGGACACCACTCACCACACCACATACCCCCCCCCCCCACAAAGCACAAACCACACACCCCCCCCCACACTGGACACCACTCACCACACCACATACCCCCCCCCCCCACAAAGCACAAACCACACACCCCCCCCCACACTGGACACCACTCACCACACCACATACCCCCCCCCCCCACAAAGCACAAACCACACACCCCCCCCCACACTGGACACCACTCACCACACCACATACCCCCCCCCCCCACAAAGCACAAACCACACACCCCCCCCCACACTGGACACCACTCACCACACCACATACCCCCCCCCCCCACAAAGCACAAACCACACACCCCCCCCCACACTGGACACCACTCACCACACCACATACCCCCCCCCCCCACAAAGCACAAACCACACACCCCCCCCCACACTGGACACCACACACCATACCACATACCCCCCCCCCCCACAAAGCACAAACCACACACCCCCCCCCACACTGGACACCACTCACCACACCACATACCCCCCCCCCCCACAAAGCACAAACCACACACCCCCCCCCACACTGGACACCACTCACCACACCACATACCCCCCCCCCCCACAAAGCACAAACCACACACCCCCCCCCACACTGGACACCACACACCATACCACATACCACCCCCCACCACAAAGCACAAACCACACACCCCCCCCCACACTGGACACCACACACCATACCACATACCACACCATACCATAAAGCACAAGCCACACCACTGCATATCACGATAAAGATACCACACACCACACCACTGCATATCACACACCACAGCACATACTAAACACACCACATACTACATACTACACACCACATAGCACATATATACCACATACCATACACACATCATAAGTACATACCACATGTACACTGCATAGCATAATACATCACAAGCACACATACCACATTATACATCATAGCACACAGTACACCACACAGCACATACAACATAGCACACACCATACCACACACCATGTACCATATCACACACCACTCATACACTGCTTACCATACATACATGGCAAGAACATATCATATCCCATATTCCACATCATACCACACAGTACACCCACAATACACCACATACCAAATCACACACCATATACTACACCACACACATGCTACATAGCACATACAATACCACACACATTACAACATATACCACACTACACCATGCACACAAACCACGCCATGCACACACACAAACCACGCCATGCACACACACAAACCACACCATGCACACACACAAACCACACCATGCACACACACAAACCACGCCATGCACACACACAGCATACTGTGTCCACTCAGCACCCTGTGCTTACACACCACCATGCCCTGTCTACACATAATACCCTTGTCACTCCTACCACATGCCCAACTCTCCCTCCATTCACACACACATCAACGCTGTGCACACACACACCATCGCACAGACCCACACATCCCCTGTACTATTGTAAAGCACAGAAGCACTGTATATTTTTTAACATTGTGTGTGATAGTTTGCCGAGTCCCATAACTTCTGTTCCACGCTTTCTATTTTGCTCCAATGCATTCTTTCCCATCGTCCTATTGTATAAAACAAGCTGTTCCCACCACAGTTGATTCTCATGCAGCATGCCTGGTACTGGCCACTGGGAACCTCCCACCTCACCTGGGTCCTGGCCCCTGGTATCTGAGGGCTCCAGGGCTACACGGGGTGCGGGTCTGTTCCGATCTCCTTTCCAGAGCCGGAGTGTTGCGTGCCGCTGCAGCTGTCCTCCTCATCTGGCCAGGTCCTCTTCCTCTCAGCTGCCCTCCCTTAAAGTCAGATGTCTGTCATGGGTCCAGTGGTTAGTGTTCTGGAAAGCTGTTACCCAGCTGCCCAGAAGGCTCCCGGCTCCTGGGCTGGAGGGAAAGGCCGTGATTGGAAGCGCCATCGCCCAGCTGTTCTTCCTGAGATCCCCGTGCCTCTCAAAGCAGGTGCAGGAGCCACATCGCAGGACTCACATACAGCCTCCGCAGAGCCAAGGGGAGGAGGTGTCTGGAACCTCACAACAGCAGCATCCCATTTTTACACTCAGGAGGATCTTTGCACACCCATTCTTTCACAGAGGCAGGGGAAGGACTTTTCCAAAGCTTAAAATAAAGTCCAGAGCCTACAACAGCGGCCCTGTCAGTGTCTCTTTGGGGAGCTGCTTTTCAGTAGCTCCATTTGGCATCAGCTATGCGGTCAGCAAATGTTTACCTTAAGAGGTAAGGATAAGCCCTTCACTTCAAAGGTAAAGGTGCAGAGGGAGCGGCAGCACCCACTGGTCTGATGCTGATGCTCCCCCTCTGTGCTCTGGGGCGTTGCGAGGTCTTGATCATGGCTCCTCACTGATAAGCAAAGTACTTCCAGAGCGTGAAGCCTGGCATGTGCACTCAGGATGACTAATCTGCACCTGGCCTGCCCTCCCACATTTACACGGAGGAGCAGCCCCACTGCTAATCCCTGTTAGAGCCACAGAGGACTCACTCATTTGAATACGGTTTCTTTTGCACCCAGAAAAGGCATCAAAGGAGCAGTGAGTGGGAGCCTCCTGGAATAGTGGCGTTTGGAAGCAGAGACCTTAAATGTTCATTTTTGTGATGCTAAGTAGTCGAGTATTTCCAAATGTACTCTAATAATTAACGAAAATTAGTGTCATTAAACATTTTTAAGCTTATTTATTTTTTATAGAGCAAAGGGAGGCAGACCAGCGTGCTCCAAGTCCATTTCCATTAGGGATATGGGCATCATAAGATATGTCAATCAGACTATTTGATGCCATGTGGAAATATATTTAAATATAGGATTAGACTCATAATGTAGAAAGCAGTCAGAGATCAAAAGAGCCAGCTGGAAACTCAGGCGGGAAAGCAGTGACCGCTGTCTGCGATTCTGCCGTGCGTTCCAGGTGTCCGCTTGGCCCAGGGCGTGGGAGCTGGTTGCAAACCCTCCCGCAGCAGCCCTGACTCCAGTGTCACAGGGAGTGGCCGCTGGGCTTGAAGGGGTGCCTTGGAGAGCCACGTGATGTGTGACATTTGGGACCACGTTTGTCTGACAGACATCTTAGAGTGTGGATTCTTAGATCCACCTTTGATCCTCTCTGATTTTGAATTTCAGTAACATGGAGTAGGTCAGATCTGAAGTTTTGGAGTGTAGCTCAGTTTTGGCAGTATAAACAGGAGTTCTGATCTCCAAACCAGGCACAACAGAGACATCAGAGAAGACCCCTGTCATGAAGCTGCCCTCAGTGCATGTGTCTCAGGGACCTGGCCTGTGGGAGCACCTGACTGGGCACCTAGGCCTGTCCCTCCTCAGTTGGTTCTTAAGGTCTTCTAAATGCTCTCCAAACGGCCTGCCCCATCGTAATAAGCTCACACGTGTAGCAGCTGGCGTTTTAAGAGCCAGATGTTCCCAGGCAGTTGGCCAAGGATCTGGTATTGGAGCGCACTCATTCTTACACTGAACGGGCACACTTACCTATGTAATTCATTGGTTCACAGACCCTTTCTGCCTCCCATTCCTCTTTTAACATTCTGTTCAAGTGAGAATCCTAAGGTCTGAGCCTTAAATCAAGGAGCATCATTGTGATTAGTATCGATATTTAGAATTATTCGCCACACATAACAGTTTATTAATAATCCTTTCCAATCCAGGAATGCCCAACCCGAGGGCCATATAGGCTACATGCGTTGCGGCGTAATGGTGATTGTGGCCCAACATATTGTAGACACCAACACTGTGTCTCAGTGTCAAAGGTCGCGTGCCCTTGCCACATGAACAAGAGTGCCACAAACCTTCACACTTTTTCTCTTACAGACATTTTTCTGACTTCTGACTCTGTCTTACTGCCTCCAAAGATACTGGAATCAAAATGTCTTGCTCTCTATCTATGGGTGACCTAGAGATTTTCAGCAAGTTTTAAAAACGCAGACTATGCATCTGTCAGTTCATCAGGACAGCCACACAAGGCTCCATCTCTCGGACCAAGCCTGCGGGTGGGAAAGGGCCCGGAGGGAAGAGCTCAGGCACCTCACTTCCTGTGCAGCTCCCACAGAGGACAGGAGACCCGGCGTGGGTTTCCAGTCCATTGGTGTCCTGAGCTGAGCTGCACTGGAAGATGGACACATCCACGATCTTAAATGCAACCTGAGAATCTGTTATTGGGCAGATGTGACTTTGGCTTAATACTCCCCCGCGCAATGGAGTTTTCTGAGAAGCCCAGGGTGCCCCCGTGGGAGCCCAGGAGTGGTGATTCTCCTTGTCTCTTGGTGCAAGTGTTCCTCTCTAGTTCAGTGTCATGGCCCCCTCTTCCTAGGCCAGTGGCAGGGTTGGAACGTGTCTCCATACCTCGGGGTGGATGTAGTTGTCTGGTACCTGCAGAAGCCAGAGCACAGCTCCTCCAGATGGAAGTGTGAAGTCTTTGCCACAGGTCTCCACAGCAGATCATGGCTTAGACAGGACGAGACAGCCTTGTCACAACACCCTGAGGCTGTTTCTACAGAGGAGAACGGACAAAATGCCTAGTCCCACCCAGGTTACCTGGACTGACAAAGTGTGGCGTTTAGAGTTCTGAGTGAGGCGCTTGCTTCTCTCCTGCAGAGGTGCGAACGCCGGTCTGCCCGCTCTGTGCAGTGTTCACCCTCTTAAAAACTTTGTTCCCTGCCTAACACCTCCCTTTGCACCAAGCCACCTTCGAGGAGAAAACGCGCAGTGTGTGACCAGCGGCTTGAGGTCAGGGTCTTTGAGGGCCCGCCAGGCTCCGGTCCTGGTTCTCTCCGTGTGTTGCCGTGCAGTATGTTGATGCCTCCTGTCTGGAACTTCTCCATTGTTGGCAAACGACAAGGCAGAGATTTGTGGCCCTCCGGGTTTCACGGGGCCCACGGGACAATTGCATTAAGATTCCCTTGATAATCATAAACTGTCCAGAACAGAATGTCGGACAAAGGCGCCCGATTGCTGCTGTCCCGGAACCGAAGGCTCCGGGAGATTTATGTGGTTCCTCACCAGGCGAGTGAGGCCAGGGGCTGGCACCGAGGGAGGCCCTGCAGCTCAGCCCAGCAGCCGGTCCAGGAGCCGCCGTCTTCTGGAAATGGCATCCTAAGACTGGCCTGAACCCAAGCTGCTGTCCGTCCCTCCAGCCTTGTTTGTTACACGTCTTGTCAGGAATCCCCCAGAGTTGGATTCTGCTCCGACCACCACTGCCTGCTCCTCCTTTTCAGGTCACCAAGATGGGCCCTCTGCACAGAGTCTGGATGTCACTCTGCTGCACAAAGAGGCCACCCACGTGGCCATCGGTGATGGCAGACCTTAGGTGCAAGGTTCATGAGAGAAGATAAAAGAACGAGAACATGAAAACTAATGCCAGAAAAGCCAAATGCAGGAGAGACCTAATCTAACTAAAGCAGGAAACAGGCCCGTAGGTAAGGCTGCCCACAGCCCCACGGAGCAGGGATGGGGTACATTGCTGCTCTGTGGTCCTGAACAGGCATGGCAGGCCCAAGGTGGCCTCACAGGGTGCACCTGGGAGACCCAGAGCTCAGGCCAGTCCCTGGTTCTCAGAGTTCTCAGAAGGATGCCTAGTCAAAGTCATACGGATGCTGGGCATGCAGGCACTATGTGTCTTGACACACGGGTGTTGCACAATACTGTCTGTGTGTTGATACACAAATACATGATGCTGTATGCACCTTTATGTTCCTCTCCTCTCCATAGTCATCTATATAAGCAGGTCGATGGGGTGCACACACAGGCACTGGGCAGCAGATGTTATGTCTCCAGGCTGCCATGAAGGCCGGGATGTTGCCAGAGCCCTTGTGCTGGTCTCCGAGGTGCCTTTGAGCTCACTGTCATGTGTGTGCTTGAGACTAAGCTGCATATAGCATCGCTGGAGACGGTGTGCTGTGGACGATGCGGTGGACCATGTGCTGTGGACGATGTGCTGTGGACATTGCTGTGGAGGATGTGCTGTGGATGATGTGCTTTAATTTGAATCATGCTGCTCAAATATTAGGATTTGTTAAATTCCACCATGGAGGCTGATTTGTGGACTTTGTTTCAGGAAGTTAAATTGCGGTTGATGTGTTTTAATTGTCTTAGGTTCACATAAACCTGGTGTCGCACCACCTTTCTGAAGTGCTTCCGCTCGAAGTGCACGTGGTGTTTATGCCACACAGCATAGTCACCCTGTCTTCATTTTTTTGACATATTTTATCATGTTGTATTTTGTCTTTGAAAGAAATAAGGGAACTATTTTTTTACTGAGTCCACTGGTGTTGCGGTACAGTATGCATATTTACAGCTGAGCGCTTGAGACTGGATGACCTATGAGGGTGTTCCTCCCTGGAGAAAACTGGTTCTCCCTCCCTCGGCAGCCATTGATCGCCTGTCGCTCTTCTTCTAGGGGTGGGACCTTATGCCCATCCACGTGGGCATGTCAATTGGTGTCATTTGTAGGCCTTGTTTGGGTGGCCGTACTGCTGAGATTTCAAGGGTATGGTACTTCTGTCCATCTGGAAGATCAGGCATCCTGATCCTTTGGTCTTACAATCTTCCCTCCCCTCTTCCACAACGTTCCCTGAGCTTTAGGTGTGGGGATTGAGTTGCAGATGTTCCAGCTGGGACTGAACAATGCCCAGTCAACTGTTTTCTTCACCTTGACTGGTTGTAGATGTCCGCAGATGCTGGCGTCTGCTGAGAGATGAAGCTTCTTAGACCTTAACTGAAGTGTTTATCCTCTTGTTGGTGATTGCAGTGAAGAGCTTATGTAGCTTCTTCCTGCTGCTGTGACCCTTGTGATTGTCTTCTACTCCTGAACTTCCCTTCCTCCCTCACCTTCCATGTGGCCAGAGAAGCGACACCCCCTCTTATTGCTTCCTCTGACGGCCCCTTGTTAGCTGGGAAGCAGCTTTCGTCACAGCAGACTTAGATGTTTGGGGTGATGATCCCAACCAGGCCACCTTTAGGAGAGGAGGGTCACTGCTTATAGTTACGTTGGGACCACAGGAGCACACCCTAACTCTCCTGGACATACCCACAGTGTGAGCACCTCAAACATGCTCAGAACGAGAGCCTCAGGTTCTCATTAGCTTTATGAAAAAGTGTCCCTGCTCGTGCATGAGCCCACGGAGGCTGGAGGCTCTGTGAAGTCCTGGGCACAGCAATTTGGATGATCTAACCCAGAAAGTTAACATGCACTCTTGCTGTGTCTCTAAGACTTCACTACCTCACTTGGTTGGACAAAGAGACACATTTACAGCAGTTTTATTCCTAGAAAATGAAGTCAGTTCTAGAATTCTCATAGAAAGAAACAATACTATTTATTAGTGTTCTAAATTGGAACTTATTAGCAGAAAAGTTCAAATACAGACAGTATACGTGGACATCTCAATCAGGATATCTGCTCTTGGATAAAGATGAAGATGTAGCAAGGACTTTAGTGGCCCAGATGTAAAAGGATGCATTGGGCTGTGTAGTCAGCGGTGATTAGGCACTGCCCGTGGAGCTAAGCCTCTCTATCAGGGTGACTCAGCTGTCCCTCACTTAACACCCCTTCCATCCATGTAGCCATGAAGGGAGCCACCCTCTAAGTGCGTCGTTGTCCTGCGAACTCCCCACAGCCTCACTGTAGGACTTGAGCTGCTCCATCACCTCTCAGTTCTTATTTTGACATTCAAAGTTGCTGAACTCCCCTGGGCCCCTCTTGTGTACCTCTGAGGTGTAAGTGTTGAGTATCAATCCCAAATTTCGTCTAAATTCATTCCAGATCCTCTTCTCAACTCTCTGCTCAGTTGTAGACTCATAAATAGCCTCAGAGTGACCTTAAAACCGAGAGAGAGAGAGAGAGAGAGAGAGAGAAAGAAAGAAAGAGGAGAGAGAGGAGAATATAATGTCAATGCCAACACAGCATCATCTTGGTTTGGATCTCCATCTCTAGCATCTCCCAAGGGCCCCCATGCTAAGGCTTGGTCCTAGCCTGTGGTGCTGTAAGGAGGTGGTGGAGCCTCACCTCTAGGACAACAGGCCTAGTGGGAAGAAATTAGGTCACTGGGGCTATGCTTTAAAGGGAATGGTGGCACCCCGCCCTTTCCTCTTCCTTTCCCTTCTCCACATGTCTCCATGTGCCTCCACCATGAAGTCCTGTGCTGTCACCAAGCTGAAACAATGAGCCCAGGGTCAGGACTGGAGCCTCTGAAACTGTGAGTCAGAATGAGCCTTTCCTACTCTGTGGGAATGAATTTCCTGTGAATGCCTCCTCTTACAACTGAGCTTTTTTTTGTGTGTGTGTGTGTGTGTATGACTGTATTGCCTGCATGTATGTGAGTGCACTGTGTCGTGCAATGCCATGGAGGTCAGAAGAGGGCTTCGGATTCGGAACTGGAGTTAAGGATGGTTCGTAGCCACCATGTGGGTGTTGGGAATCGAACCCTACCCGGGTTCTCTGCAAGAGCAGTCAGTGCTCTTACCCACTGAGCCGTCTCTCCAGTCCCCAAACTGAACTTTTACATAGCCTTGTGCCTAAGCCGTTCATGTGTTTGAGGTCATTTAACACTCTGCATTTGATCTTTCGTAGTGTGTAGTTAGCTTGTTTAAATTTAACTTGCCTCTAAGAAAATAATATGAACAATCATATCAGGCCTCGAACTCCCTGTGCAGTCAGTTTTCACAATCTAAGCTGAATGCAGTTAATTTTAAACATGTTCCGTTTCTCCCCCATGACGTTCCTTGCCCCGACCTAGAATAATGTGTCTACAATAGGCTAACGAGGTCTAATATCATCACTGAAAGCAACAACATTGGAAGGGATGAATTACCCATAATAAATGCTGCAAGCAACGTGTAGGCCTGGGTTGATGTGTGTTGTTTTGAGTGGGTCAGTAGGGGTCAGAAGAAGCAACTTCTTCCCACATAAAACTCTAGTAAAAGAATCCTTAAAACAAAGTTCTTCATTCCTTAGCCATCCCATGTTTGATATGCTGTTCAGTAAAGATAGTAGAATGCCCTTTGACCATGAGAACAGTTCTAAGAGAGAGATCAGAGCACCTCAGAATAGATCAAGCTCAGTCTTGGTTAACTGACTCCGGGAGTTGGTTTCACTTTAATGTGGCACCTTCACACTTTGGAGTTCATATGTCAGAACTTTGTCCTAAGGACATAAAACTGACTAACATCAACACCATTTGCATTTAAATGATTATTCAAATAGAATTTCTGGTCTCAGGTTATTTTGTTTGACCTATGAAAAACAATAGCAAGCTCATGGGTGGATGTAAATAAACAGGAAAGCGTAATCTCTCTAAACATGCCATGAAGACTGGCTGTTGAGAATATGTGAATGTACACACATCTGTGCACATGTGTGTGAATGTGTTTGCCTACGTATGTGTATATGTATGCACATATATGTGTGAGAATTGTGAGCCTGCTTTGCACTCCCTTGCATTGAAGGTTGTATCTCAGGTCAGCATGGCTTTCCTTGACCTCAGCCCTTCCTGAAGTTCTGTTGGGCAGTGCTGGCCTTGGGATTTCCCTGCACATTTCATGGTGGGTGTGGACAATGTAAATGATGAGTACAGGAAGCATGAACAGTCCATCATGGCGCAGAAGGCTTGGTGGCCGGATATGAGGCAGCTGGTCACGTTGAGTCTGCAGTCAGGAAACAGAGAGCAGACAGAAAGTACGACTAGGCTATCAACTCTCAGAACCTACCTTACTAAGGGCCACTTCCGCCAGCACACACTCACCTCCTAAAGGTTCAACAGGCTTCCCAAACATTGCTACCAGTTGGTGACCACGTGTTCAGATGCATGAGCCTGTGGAGGGCATTTTGCAGAACCTAGCATCTGAATAGAGACGTGCAAGTAGATAGGTCTAAAAGGGTCACATGGCTGTCACTACACTACACCAGGGCGTTTTCTCCTCACACAGCCCCAAGGCTGGTGCACATTTAAACATCTTGCTACTGTGTTCTAGTTTCGTCCAGGCTTGAAGATCTGAACACTACACGTATTCAGTTAGGGCCGTATAGTCACACAGCCCTTGTGAACACTGGGCGCTTGGCAGCATCAGGGCTATGGAATATGACATCGACCTGTCCCCCCAGGATCAACAGGGAACTTCATTAAGTAAAAGTGCAATAACCTCTTTGGAAAACAGGATCCTCAACTAAAGCTGAATTCAAACCCAGTAATTCCACTCCCAGCCATGTCAGCTGTGGAGGGAATCGGCCTGTCACACACGGGGAGCCACAGCATGACTAATGGCTGGTTTTCCATCAGGGGCAAAAAGAGCTGAGAACAGTGAAGAGAGGAGCTCACGGTGCTGAAAGAGGAGAAAACTATCAGGAAGAACTACTTACCTTGGAAGACTGCCCTTCAACAATGAAGACAAAGACATGAGTAGATCAGCAAAGGCCACGGAGTCTTGCGATCAGAGTGGCCTTAGAAGAGACGGAAGGTCTTCTGTGCTTTTCTCTGTGATAGTCACACATCACACAAGCTAGTAATCAACATTGGGCCTACTGGGTTTATTAAATTTACATGCAATACCATGACATGCATTGTCACACTGCATGTGTTTGTCATTTAACAATAGTCAGTGTGAAGAAAAGAAATAAGAAGTCGGAGATGCAATACAGCAAATTTTGTGCATTTTGCCCAAACCAAGTTGGCATTAATGTAAAATAGATGTTTGTCAAGTTAAGATGTATTGTAATCTCTGGAGAAAGTAATAAAAAGTATAATAGTTTAAAATCAACAGAGTTAAAAGTACACTAAAATTATTTTTCACAAGAGTAAAAGAACAAAACTAGACATGAGAGAACAAAGCTCACAGTCATTTAGATTAAAATACAAGGTCTAACTCTGTTGTCTACAAATATGTGCGTGAAAGTTAAATTTCATATATGCGTGTAACGCTCTGAGGAGTCTCTCCTTCCCCCTTTGTTTCTCTTCTACCCCTGCTAACCCGGTCCCTTCCCCAGATTTATGACTTTACAGAAGATAGCGTTCAGATTTAAAATCACATAGTTTGAAAGTGAATTGATGGACAGTATTAAGTCACCTAGCTATTATAATACCCACATGCCATCTGGGATGGTTAAACTTCTTGTCATCTAGACTGGATTTAGAATCACCATGGAGACAAACCTCTGGGCATGTCCATCAAGGTGTTTCTAGAAAGGTTTGGTTGAAGAGGAGACACATTCTAAATGAAGGTGGCACTGTCCTATGGGCTGAATGAAAAGGAGACAGCGATCTGAGCAGTAAAGTCCATCTCTGCTTCCTGGCTCTGATACCTTCCCCCACCATGTTGGACCTTACCTTTGAATTGTGGGTCCAAACAAACCCTTCCTTCCTTCAGTTACTTTTGTCAGGTATTTTGTCACAGCAATGAGGAAAAGTAGCTGATACACCATTTATATCTATATTAAAAGAAATGCTACAAAGACAGGCATTCCCATAATGATAAAAGTGCTTATAAAGAAAGGACAGTGGTAAGCACACACATAACAAGAGAGCCCCCAATGTGCTCTAGTATGTTTCTCCATTGTTGTGGCAAAACACTGACCAGTACCAACTTGGGGAGGAAACAGTTCATGTGGCTTACATCTCCCGGGTCACAGTTCATCAGGGAGCCCAAGAGGAACTCAGGGCAGGAACCTGGAGGCAGGAGCTGGAGCACAGGTCATGGAGGAATGCTGCTTACTGATTTGCTCTCCTGACCTATGTTCAACCTGCTTTTTTATACAACACAGGCCCACCTGCCCAGGGGTGGCACCAGCCACAGTGGGCTGGGCCCTCCTACATCACTCTACAATCAAGAAGATGTCCCACAGACATGGCCACAGGCCAGTCCTATGGAGGTAATTCCCCAATTGAGGCTACTCCACCTAGCTGTGTCAAGTTGACACTAAAGCTATCCAGTACATGCATGAGCCAAAAACCTGACAGGATGTAAGAGAAACAAACAACTCAATAAAAAGAGTTAGAAATGTCTAATCCAGGCTCAGTAACAGACAGCTCTGCTTGACTGAAACAAAAATTAACAAGGGAAATTAAGGACTTGTGCAGTGTAACCCATGGACACCTCCTGTGCTGAACAGCATAAATACACCATGTAGAGGAATGTGTAAGACACGTGAAATGTGTAAAACAGTTCACTTAGCAGTGGTGAGCACACATTTCTCTAAAGCATATAAGAAACATTCTCCAAGATTGGTCATACGCTGGTCCTAAGATAAACTTTAAACCGAGGACACAGGTCAGTGGGTAAAGTCCATGTTTCGTGTGAGGACCTTGGAAAAGCTGAACGCAGCTTTTCCTCAACCCCAGGGCACGTACAGTAAGATGGCAGGTAGAGACGGAATTCCTGGAAGCTCCTGAGACAGCTAGACAGCCTAGTGTAGGCAGCCAAGCAAGAAAGAGGAGCTCCTGATTCAAACATGGTGGGAAGCGAGAAGTGAGGACTGACATCTGAGACTGTCTTCTGATCTTCACAGACGTGTCTTGACGTGCATGTGTTTGCGTTCAAACATAAATATGCACATACACATCATAAACACACATACATACAAAGATTTAAGAAAGAAGCTTCAACGTGTTTTAAAGGATTCTATTCATACAGAGTGTGTTTCCTAATCACAGCAGAACTAAGAGTCAATAATAATTCTTCAATGTTCCACTGGAGGGGAGCAAATGGTGACATGAAAACTTACAAATAATATGCACATGAAAAGATGCTGCCCTCCGTGATCAGGGAAACCCAGGTTGAAGCCTAGTGGTGAAGCCCAGTACTTCCTCTAGAAGGCAGTCAGGAGACAACATCAGATGCTTGCAAAGATACAGAGAAACAAGTCCCCAGAGATGCCTGCTGGGATGACAAACACAGCAGGAACTTTGGAGAAGTTTAGCAGATTATTCAAAAGTCAGTTTGACTTATGATCCAGCAATGCGAACCTCTGAGTTGGAGTACTTGGAGCATTAAGTCTAGTTATTCTGATATGAACACTGAAGGCTCTGAGTTCCGTTTTAGTTATAGCTTTGGCTGCATCCTGTGTGCTGGAGAGCTTCAGTCGTCAACGGCACACTGGGAAGAAGCAACCTCAGGTAAGGTATTGCCTTCATTGGATTAGCCTGTGGTCATGTCTGTGGGGCAGGTTCTTAATTGTTGGTTGACACGGGAATGCCCAGCCCACTGAGGGTGTTGCCATCTCTGGGCAGGTGGCCTGGGCAGTAGAGGAGAAGACTGAGCAAGTTGGGGAGCAAGCCAATAAGCAGCATCCCTCCATGGTGTCTGCTTCAGGTCCTGCCCCCAGTTCCTGCCTGACTACCTCACTGATGGGCTGTCACTCGGAAGAGCGAGATGAAACACGCCCTTTCCTCCCCAACGTGACCTCGGTCAGCATTTTGTCACAGCAATGGAAAGTGAGCAGGGGGTCCTCTAAGGGCACGGGTTTGTTCACTGGATACGTTGGAATGTGCTGTTCAGTTTACATACAATGGAGATTTTCTATTTACCTTCTTAAATTAATATATATAAGTTAATATTTTCATCCTAGAATACCTGATTTCACTTAATGAAAGTGGTAAATAAGGACTGGGGAGATGAGTCTGTGGGTAAATGCTTGTTGTATAAATATAAGGACCTGACTTTGGATCCTCAGAATCCACATAAAAGTTGAATATGGAGGTGCATGTCTATAATTCCAGTGCTGGGGGAGGGACAGAGACAGGAGGATCCCTAGGCTTTCAATCCAACCAGTCTGACTGAAACAGTGAACCTAGGCTTAGCTAGAGACCCTGTCTCAACAAACAAGTTTGAGACCAATAGAGGCAGACATCTGACTTCCACCTGTATATGTGCTGGTGAGGGTATCTACACACACACACACACACACATATACACACATACATAAACATATACACACATAAACATATACATACATACACACATACACATACATACACATACACACACATACACACACATACACACATACACATACACATACACACACATACACACATACACGTACACACATACATATACACATACACACACATACACATACACACATACACACACATACACATACACACATACACACATACATATACACACACATGCACATACATACACACATACACACATACACACATACATATACACACATACACATACACACATATATATACACACAAACAAATGCTTTACAGATCAGAATAGCACATATATCCTGTTATGATTGTGTTCAGTGTGTGTCACATCCAATCGGCTAAACGCTGTAGTCATTTTATTATTTATTTTTTATTTATCTATTTATTTTGGGATGTATGCATGCATGGATGCAAAGGACAACTTTGAAAGTCTATTCTCTCCTATGGTATGGATTAAACTCGGATTAAACTCGGGTTTTCAGGCTTGGCAGCAAGCATCCTTACTGCTGAGTCATCTTGCTGACCCTCATTTTAACCATCTAAAAACTCACTGATTTGAATATAGTCTCAAGTTTTATGAATAAACAGTGAACATCGCAGAAAAGGGGCCAGAATGAGTTGCAGAGCTAGAGGATGGGGTGAAGTGCTGTGAAATGCTGCCTTCTGGACTTACATGACTGTCACAATCATGAATTCACAGTAGCTGTGGTTACTTGCACAAGACTTGAACAAGATCAAGCCAGCCAAGATTCAAAACAAAGAAGAGGGCCTCACAAGACCCACCCCTAGTTGAAGAGCTGTTGGCAGCTGATGGCTGCTGAGGGAGGGACGGTCAGTTTTCTTTGGCAGTGTAGCCATTAGTAGGTCGTCCATGCTTCCAGTGTATAGCTCTACACCCAAGGGCACATAGGCAGCAGTAACTGGACATAGTGGGATATTTAAGTTTTAGAAAAAGAGAACATGGAGTTGTGAGGGACCTGTGTAGAAGGGGCAGCCAAGAGCAGTTGGAGGGGGCATGGTGACTATGATCATAATGATTGTATACATGTGTGAAATGCTCAGAATAAATAAAAGTTTAAGAATAATCATAGTGGTTGGTCTCCCCACCCCTTTGAAGTCAGGCTATTGACCCCATAACTCGGTTGTTATTTCTGCAGCACTGGAGGGAAGTTTGGCATCACCTTCAGCTTTTGCAGCTTCCCACTGCCTTAGTAACTGGGTTGGATGTTCTTGTTCCACACCCCTGGAGAACTTCTACTCACTGTAAGCTGAGGAGTTCTTCCTGACCTCAGGCCTCGGGTCCAAGGGAGGATGTGGCCTATAATGACTGCTGGGGACACTGTCACTGAGTGTGCCTCACACTAGAACACAAGCCCACTCTCTGGAGTGGTTGCCTCACAAAGCTCAGATGGAGGATGCTTCCATGTGATGCGTTACCATGTATAAACATTAATTCTTTGTCAATATGACAGGCACATGTGATGTGCAGATGGTTGGTAGAACACCATCCCTGGTGTGTTAGTGAGAGTGTCTGTGGAGAGACTGAGTGGAGATCAATCTTACCAGTGTGCTGGGCACTGTCCAATCTGTGAGGGCCCAAAGAGAAGAAGGCAAAGAAGGCTACATTCATGGCCCTCTGTTGTATAGGGAGCTTCATTGATGAGAGTTCAGAGATGCAGTAGTGGTCTCTCTATCCCTTGTTCCAGTACGCTCCATGAGCCTTAGGTATATAGGCTGCATTGTAGATGTGTCACTTAGAGTTGGGCAATTCACAGACAATCTCTGTGTAGAACCAATTATGGAACTCTTATAATCTCTTTATACTTCTTCCCCACTGGACCCATAGCCCCTGCCCCCACTAGATTTCATGTATTCTGTCATGATGTTAAGGCTTATCGAGTCAAGTTAGTGTCCCAGACGTACCTCAGTGCAAGTTCATGCACTGAGGTCTAGCCAACCTATCTAGGGTCCCTTCCTTTAAGAAGACCAGCTTTTCCTCACCCAGGGGTAATCAGCTGCCAATAGTTCTTCAGCTAAGGTTGGGGCCTGTTGTCCATTTCCACAGTTCTGTGCTGGGTTTTTGTCTGCTTGAGTCTGCATGGGTCTTGTGCATGCTGATCCCATTGCTATAGGTTCATATGAGCATGGTTCCAGGAGCCTGTAGGAGTCTGCTTCCACATGGTCATGTACCTCCTCCCTGGCTCTTACAATTTTTCTGCTCCCTCTTCTGCAATGGTCCCTGAGTCCTAGGTTGATGGAGTTTAATAGAGGAGTCCTGTAAGATGTTCTGTATGAAATACACAAAAATTCCATAAAAATTTGCAAAATAAAAAGAAGGCTGTAGGGTGAGCCCATGATTTCTGAAATAGGACATTTATCTTATCCAAGCTTGTTACAAGCACCCTTGGTCCTGCATCCTCAGGCACACGTGGGGACTTACACTGTTGGTGCCTGGAATTTCTTAGCCTCTACAGTCACATAAGTCAATCCCTCAGAACAGATTGCTTTCATTGATCTACCTACCATCTACATATCAGTGCATCCATCACCTATAAGCTACCCATCTATAGATTTGTCTGTTATCTGTTTAATATCTGTCAATCAGTCATCGATCAGTCTTTCCTCTACACATCCTTATCTATCACCTATCTATCGATCTATCATCTATCTAATCTATCATCTATCTATCTATCTTTCTATCATCTATCTGTCTATCTATCTATCTATCTATCTATCTATCTATCTATCTATCTATCTATCATCTATCTATCTATCTAT
>NW_008355380.1:2333092-2352460 GCF_000622305.1 Nannospalax galili
TCTATCTATCATCGATCTATCTATCTATCTATCTATCTATCTATCTATCTATCTATCAATCATCTATCTATCATCCACCTACCCATCTTTCCATTCACTCATTAGCAATCTATCTATTGATTTGTTTATCTATCATCTATTGATTACCTGTCAATCTATCATCTGGGTCTCTGTTCAAGGGCTCAATGGGATGGACTTTCTCCCTTTCAGGATTTAGGCTTCAGCGCTGGCTTATGGTGCCATTTTCTCATGCTTTTAGAGTCCTCTCTCTGTGTCTCTCCATCTTCCATTCTTCTTTCCTTTGTTCCTCCTTCTCTTCTACTTATAAAACTTGTCCTTCATTTCAACAAAACCAAGCCTTGGTTAGAGAGTTCAGCCAATACAGGCTGCTCCAGTAATATACCAAAAGATCAGAAAATCAACAAAGAAATCATCACATAGCTCAAGTAAGAAGTATTGTTATTGATTGTGGTATTTCTGGATATAAAGTTGACACAAAATAGTTTTACTCATATGTAAAGTATATATAAGTAAGAAATATAAAAATTATCAAATACACAAAATTGAATCTGACAAATTGTGTTCACTGTTCTAGAACATTAATGAAGATCCAAGAAAAGGGTCAACTGCATCTATGAGTAGAAGACTCAGTATTATAAAATGAATATATGAATTATAAATGCCAGAAATGGAAATTATTTCAAAGAGCAAGAATGTGAGAGGAATCATGGGGCTTGATATGAAGACTTACTTTTAAGTGGAAAAACTAAGACTACGGGTGCTCTCTCTACATGGGCAGGAGAAACAGAACAGAGATCCAGAATTGGGGCCAAGTCCTTTATCCATGACATGAGAAGATACAATTGAGCACCAAAGAGGTAGTGACTGATGATGACGGTAACGATTTGATAGTGAGGAAGATGATGAAGAAAGCAGCAACGAAGATGAAGATGATGGTGAAGGTGATGGTGGAAGTGATGACAAAGATGGAGGTGGTGAGGATGGAGATGACAGTGATGACAAGGATGATGAAGAAGATGATGGAGATGAAGGTGATGATGGAGATGATGGAGATGATGATGATGATGGAGATGATGGAGATGATGGTGATGATGGAGATGATGGAGATGATGAAGGTGATGATGGAGATGATGAAGGTGATGATGGAGATGATGGGGATGATGAAGGTGATGATGGAGATGATGGGGATGATGAAGGTGATGATGGAGATGATGGGGATGATGAAGGTGGTGATGGAGATGATGGGGATGATGGTGATGATGGAGATGATGGAGATGATGAAGGTGATGATGGAGATGATGAAGGTGATGATGGAGATGATGGTGATGGTGATGATGGAGATGGTGAAGGTGATGATGGAGATGATGGGGATGATGAAGGTGATGATGGAGATGATGGTGATGGTGATGATGGAGATGATGGAGATGGTGAAGGTGATGATGGAGATGATGGGGATGATGGGGATGATGGTGATGATGGAGATGACGGTGATGATGGAGATGATGGAGATGAAGGTGATGATGGTGATGATGGAGATGACGGTGATGATGGGGATGATGGAGATGACGGTGATGATGGAGATGACGGTGATGATGGAGATGATGGAGATGAAGGTGATGACGGAGATGATGGAGATGATGAAGGTGATGATGGAGATGATGGAGATGATGGAGATGATGAAGGTGATGATGGAGATGATGGAGATGATGGAGATGATGAAGGTGATGATGGAGATGATGGAGATGATGATGGAGATGTTGGTGATGATGGTGATGATGGAGATGATGGAGATGATGAAGGTGATGATGGAGATGTTGGTGATGATGGTGATGATGGAGATGATGGAGATGATGAAGGTGATGATGGAGATGATGAAGATGTTGGTGATGATGGTGATGATGGAGATGACGGTGATGATGGAGATGTTGGTGATGATGGAGATGATGGAGATGATGAAGGTGATGATGGAGATGATGGGGATGATGGGGATGATGGTGATGATGGAGATGACAGTGATGATGGAGATGATGGAGATGAAGGTGATGATGGAGATGATGGAGATGATGAAGGTGATGATGGAGATGATGGAGATGTTGGTGATGATGGTGATGATGGAGATGACGGTGATGATGGAGATGATGGAGATGAAGGTGATGATGGAGATCAAGGTGACGGTGATGATGGAGATTTAGGTGATGGTGATGAAGAGGAATGTGATAGTGATGAAAGCGTGATGATGATGGGTGATGAAGACAATGATGATGATGCAATGATGAAGGTGATGAGGAAGAAAGGTGATGATATTAGTGATGATGAAGATGGAGGTGATGACGGAGATAAAAGCTCACAATCGTGAAGGTGAGGATGAGGATAACAAAGATGAATTTAACGACACAGAGAGGAAGATGAAGAAGATGCTGCTGTCAGCAAATGATATCAGGACGACAACTTGAATTTTATCCTGTGCCTCATGAATTAAAACTTATTTCATGTAGATTGCTGGTCTAAATATAAGAAACGGAACAATTAAAGTTGCATGTAGGTTATAAAAGAATAGCTCCCTGACCCCAAGGTAAGAAAAGACTTTTATGTTTTGCAAAATGTACTAAGCAAAGGGGGGAAAGAGAGAGAGATTTGCTTCATTGAACTCAAGAATTTCTGTTCTTCAAAATCTCTATTAGGAAACTAAAAAAAGAAATTTCAGAGTCAGAATTGAAATTTCTAACATATACAGGGGAAACCATCCAAAGTATAAAAGGAATTTACAACTAATGTTAAAAATGACCACGTGGAAAAAGAAACTAGCTAAACACCCAGAAGAGTTTCTTTACAAAACAATCTAACCAAATTACAGACTCTGAAGAAAAGTGCTCAGTGTCGTTGGTTATAAGGAAATAGAGACATGGTGATGTTCACAGCCACACAGTAGGTAATGCTTAAGGGGAAAGAAATTACAAGACAGTGCTAGATACTACTGTTAGGGCGCAAATGAGCAAAGTTATATTTTAAAATGTTTTATGTACCTGTGCAATGGAATCAAACAAATTATAGCTATAGCTATAAAAAGAAAAATGGTTGTATCTCCCAAAAGTAATGCAGAGAAAATAAACAACCAATCAAACAAATACCCCAGAGAAAGCCTCCATGTAGGAACTGAACAGGAGTCACCCTAATGATGCTGATAGACAAGCTATTTGCTGGGGGAGGAGGAAATCAGGATTTGGAAGGCAGATGAACGCGGCTCTAGGGTGTCTGGAAATATCCTTGTTCTTAATCTGGAAATGCACTGAGTTGTACCTGTCTGTTTTGTACATGTGGTGTGTGTGTGTGTGTGTGTGTGTGTGTGTGTGTGTGTGTGTGTCTGTGTGTATATTAAAGTCTGCAACACTAATATCTATAAAGGGACTTGGAGATGCAGTTTGGTAGGTAGATTGCTTGCCTAGCATGAAGGAAGTCCTGGGTTCAATTCCCCAGGACCCTCATTCCCAGAATCCAGGGACACGGCTACCCACGGGCAAGAATTTCCCATTCTCAGGTACACGTCTGTCACACAGGATCGCTTCTTGATCTCTTACCCCAGTCCATGGCAGAGGCAGTGCCAGACCCTCCACACGCTTATCTTCTGGTTTCATCGTCTGGCTCAAGGTGCCTAGAGCAAGAACACGAGATCACATGTGGATGAGGGATTTGCTGTGGTGGTGTGGTTCAGGGGTGGTGTGGCTTAGCGTCACTCAGTCAGAGAGGGACAGCCAGGGACCATGCCAAAACACGCTATTACATTTTATTCTCTAAAAATATAGTTGCGCTAGCATGTCTCCCTCAAAGGTGGAGCTCGCTGCATGTCTATTCCAAGCCTCATGAAGCCTCTGTGAGCTGAACCCTGGTCTGTCCTGGTGGGAAATGATGCTTCCTTATCACTGGAGCTTTGATCAGATCACACATTAGAGTGATGAAAGGGAACATCAAACCTTACAAAGAATGGGTAGTCATCTCTAGGAGCCGCAGTGGTTAGAAAAGAGATGACGTAGGCCCGAGGACCTTTTTTGGAGGACACAGGCACTGCCATAGAGCCCCTTGAACTTGAACTCTAGAGTAGAAAGTGTGGAACCAAAGACTGACAGGAAGACACGGAGAGAGATGCGTCTTGGTGATGCCTAGCTGCTCCTATGACTGCCGTGATGCAGAGGCCTCCTTCCTGCACCTAAGTTGGAGCTGTCAAGGGTACAGACTGAGAACTAAAGATCAGAAGTTACTCAATGGCCTCATCTCTTACACTGACTGCTCTTTCTGTGTTGTTAAAACATCCTCATTTTAGAAGTAAGCCTGTGGCATTAGTGAGAAGGATCTCATCAAAGGAAGGTCTGTCAAGGCCTTTGTCCTGGCTCAGCATTGGCTGGAACTCTGTTGGAGCTCATGGATGTGTCCCCATCCCCGGGGGGTGGGTGCTGTGGGGATAAACCTGGAGGAATCAGTGGTGTAGACCATCTCTTTCTATCAACCCTGAGAAGCTGCCCAGCACCTGGATTTGTTTTTTTTTTAATATGTGTATGTGTGCCTGTCTGCCTGTGTGCCTGCTGAGTGCTGGTGGAGGCCAGAAGAGGGTGTTGGAGCCTCTGGGGTTGGAATTACAGGCGCTTGTGATGTGCCTGATGCAGGTGCTGGGAACTGAACTCTGAGCCATTCTCCACCTGGCACCTGGAGTTTTTTATATTTTGATTCTCACAGTCCTTTAACATAATAATGAGGGTGGTGGGGGGGTTGGTTATGGTTCAGCAGGTAAGAGAAGTTACCCTAAAAGTTTAAGAGGACCTGAGTTTGAATCCACAGAACAGGCATGTAGCTCAAATGTCTGAACCCCCAGTGCTCCAGTGGGATTGGGAGGCTGGCGTAGCAGAAGCTCCGAGGACACAGCGGAGAGAAGAGACCCTGTTCGGAACCCCAGGGGCAAGGTGAGGACGGCACCCACGGCAGTCCTCTGGCCTCTGAGGGCACGGCATGCGCACACACCCACCTTACAGAAATGCACACACATTCTACACACACACACACACACACACACACACACACACAAAATACTTTCCAATTTAAACCATCCCAAATAATCTGTGATTTACAAGCAAATTACCCCTCCCCTGCTGCTGTGTTTTGAAGGTGAAACCCCCCACCTTGTGTGTGTGCACACTTGGTCTTGTGTGTGTGCACACTTGGTCTCCAGATAGTGATACTATTTTTGGAAGTTGTAGAGCCTTTAGTAGGTGGGGCACAGGTGGAGGAAACAGGCCACTGGGAGGCCATTGGAGATTATTCCCAGCTTCTAGTTTCTGTTTCTGTTTCTTACTTTCTGGACTACTCTGAGGCGAAAAGCCTCCATCACTCCTTCCCAACTGCCATCCACGGAGCTGCCCTGCTGTGCCTACAAATCCTTTGATGAAACAAAATGAATCTTTCCTCCCTTTAACTTACTTTGTCAGGAACTCTGGTCCCAGTGGTACAAAAGCGCAGTGCATTTGTTGAGTCGTTTATAAACCAGGTCTTCAGTGGGCGTTCTGCAACAGAACAGACTGTAGCGAGAGTGGGAGAGATGGGTGCCCTGCGGGGACTCGGCAAGACCATCAGAAGCTCAGAGCGATCATAACATGCTGCCTATGTAAGGACGCACACAGCAGCCTCCTTCCAAGTAACTTTCAAGTCCGTTTCTGCCTGGGGACTCTGCGCCGATGCTCAGCACCTAAGTTCTGACTTTTGAGATGTGAAATATTAGCAAGAAATTTGACCACTGTGTTCTAAAGGGTGAGCATGGTAAATTGTGTCAAAATCAGGACATGGTAAATGGTAACTATTCCTGTTGAAATTCTTCACTCTGATAAGTTTTCCCCCAACTCTTGACACAGAAGTGCTAAGTAAACATTTTCTGGTTCTATCTCTTCTCAAAGTCTTGCTTTTCGCTCAAAACAGCTCTGCAACTTTGCTGCATGTGTGTTTACCTTGGAAGCCAACTGGACATCTGTGGAAGCGAATTGGACCTTGGGAGGCGACTGCCAGCAGACTTTAGTGTGGAAGGTAGATGCTTATAAACACAAGTTGAATGTACTACTCAGGTTTAAAGTCCAGCTCAACCGAAGTTGCGAAAATTTTCTTTGGTGTCATCGCCTTCTGGCTCTCAGATGACAAATGATGTCCAGTCCTGGGCCTCAGAACAGACCTCGCACATCACACACAGTCTTTCTAGTCCTTTCATAGTACCTGCCACATTCTAGATTATTGTGAACATTTCTGTATAAAGTAATATTTCCTGTAGCAATTGAACTTGGACAGCATTTGCTCCTAGATTGCCTAGTGAGGCATTTATGTATTTGATTATAATATATTGATTGATAACTATATTTTTGAGATTTGTTTATAATTGAAATAATGACACAAACCCCTCTGTCAGACACACGGACACTCTGTGATATCACAGCAAATGCTTCAGAACCCTAGACAAACCAGGCTGTGGGACCCTGCCTCTGAAATATGATTTAAAACAGAATTCATAATGTCTCAGAATTACATAAAACTGTGTGAAATTGTGCAGATAATCATTTAAATCTCCCTACATGAAAAGATAATTGCTCTAGAAATTAACTGTACCTGGGGTTCATTCATTTGGTCACGGCTAGTTTCTTATGTAGCGATGATTTGATATTAGAGCTAATTAAGCTCAGGTCAGAGTTGCTGAAGGTCAGACATTAATGTGTGGGATCATTGAAATGATAATTATAAACAGATTAGGAGGCCACGGTCCTTTATAAGGGGTTATTAGGTAATTACTATGCGAGCGAGCAGCTTACTGTAATAATGGATTATCGACCACTCACAGTCTACTACGGGTGAGAGTGTGTTACTTCCTCAAGGACTAAGAAACCATGTTGTCCATACCCAGAGCTCAGTAAATAAAGCAGAATCAGGGCCTGCTCTTGCTCGCTCTTCTCGCTCTTTCCTGGAAGAGTTTTGTTTTGGGGAGAGCTGTTAGGGCTGGTGTGCCTCTGCTGACCTGAATGTCAAGAGGGCAGGCCCCGAGAGGGCTGGCAGCCAGGAGGATCCTGATTTCCCATTGTTAGGCCAGTATACAGTGGGACAAGGAGGGCTTTCCTATGCTGTCTGGGTACTCCCACAACCGCCCAGGGTTCAGAGGGCATGGCAGAGACTGCTCTGTGTGTCAGCCTGGGTGGACCTCACTCTGGCCTGTTTCCTCTTATCAGCCAACACACATATGAGCTAAAGCCAATCCCTAGACCCTTGATACCCACCGTTAGGCTAGCATTTCAAAATTCCAAATGCTAGCCAGGCTGGTAGATGTTGGCCTCCAGGAGTGGGGCCACCTGTGATGTGTCTCCAAACTACAACCTTGTGTCAGGCAGCTGTTTACCTCAGGTCACCCCATAAAGGCAAACTCTGAGGAGAAATGGGCTCATGAACGTGAAGAAGCAGCCGGGATACTTAACTTCCTCTGAGCCGAGCGTGCCCAAGCCTGGCAGCCTCACCCCTCAGTGAGACCGACTACAGTTCCTTCTAGAGGCTTTGTTTTCTTTGGAAGAAGCTGCTGCCGGGGAGGTTGTAGCTGACACATCAGGAGAGCAGACTGGGAAGAGGAGACTGTCGCCGTAGGCCACATTGCTAAGCCACCAGCCCCGAGCTGAGCTCCTGGGAAGACCTCCAACCTGAGCGGAACTGCTTGTTGCTGTGGAGGCCTTGGACATCCGCATCCTGAGCCCTTGGCCATGTGGCCCTGGACATGGCTGTCATCGTATCCACTGGTTGCCATGTTGGGTCTTTTTTTTCTGAAGATCTCAGGGTGTGTGAGTCTCTTATGCGAGTCTGGCCTTGGGCCTCAGAGCTGGATGTCTCCAATCTCCAACCACCTCCAGAGGGCTTTGATTTCGGCCTGATTTTCATAGTTAACAAACACACCTGCCTCTTAGCCTCTCACCATAACACGGCCAGACTTGAACTCAGAACCTTGGTTTGAGTGTTTTGCTGCAGTGTGCTGGTATCTGAGACTTAGAAACAAGAGCTGGGATCTGAGCATGAGAAGAGATGGGTAGAAATAGGCCCAACTTGGTCTCCTTGGCTCTCCAGGCCAGGAACTTAGGACATCCCAACAGGAGACACCACAGAGAATGCCTTGTGCCAGTCCCCCAGCCCCCAAGACCCTCAACTATCTTGTCGGTTAACCTCAGTGGCCTCTGAACTGACTCCTCGTCGCTATCACCCCTGACTAAGTTACCCTTACGTGTGTTTCAGTATCGTGAGCCTTGCTCTGGTTTGAATGTGAATGCCCCCCATAGACTCTAAGTATTTGAATACTTGGCCCCATTTGGAGGCAATTGTTTGCAGAGCTCTGGGAAGTGTGCCCCGCTGGAGGGAGCACGTCACTGGTGGGGGCGGAGGGCGTTGGGAGTGAGTTCCAGCTTTTCTCGCTCTCTTCCTTGAAGACAGGAGTGCCCAGCTTCCTGCTCCCCCTTCTTCTGCCACGCCTCCCGGTCACTCTCAGCCCTCTGGACCTTTGGTAAGTTGCCTTGGTCATGTTTTTTTTTATGACAGCAACAGAAAAGTAATGAATACAAGTCACCAGAGGTGGAAGATGAGGTGGGTATCAAGGGTCCAGGGATTTGTCTTGATCTGTATGTTGGCTGATAAGATTGTTTATGCATGGAAGATGATGTGAGGTCCCCCATCATTTGTAAGGTTTTGAGGGACCCCAAGTGGGGGGTCATCTTTAGAAGGCCAAGGGAGGACTCTTATCTAGAGCTCCCTCCCAGCTGGCTAGCGAGCATCCTTCATGGCTCGGGAGCTCTTCCCACCGCAGGACAGGCAGCACATGCTTTCCGACAGCATCCTTGACCTGAAGTGCTTTGCTTGAAAGGTGTCAAGAAGGTGACTGACAGGACGTCACAGCTTGTGGTCAGAAGGCCAACTGTCTAGGCAGGGCAGCTGGGAAGGGAAGCTGTGTGGTCACAATGGGGTATGTCTGGCTGAGACTGACTCTGCCAGCTAGAAACACTACAGTCTGGAGTTCTGAGTAGTATTGGACCCCATTTCATGGCAGCACAGCAGAATCTCTGCTTGAGGTTAGATGACCCAAGTGAGAGAAGGGCCAGGGTTCCGGGGCCCAGTCCCTACCTGTCCTCCAAATGTATGAAGACGGACGGTTTGACATCGACATCTTGGCTCTTGAGGATCTACAACTCTGGGGACGTGGAAGACATGAGGACATGGGACCTGGGGTCATGGGGTTGACAAAGGATGTAGGGCCCTGAGTCATGGGGCTTTGGGGATGGGTCTATTCTAGCTATCCCCTGAGGGGCCAGAGAGCTGACCGGCTGAGGACCAGCAGTATCCAGAACCACTCTTCACTTCTATCCGAAAGAGAGAGAAGACAGGATGGTTGCTCGCTGGGATGTGCCATGCCTGAATGGACTGCAGGGCACCAAGGAGGGAGATACAGCCACCTTACAAGGAAGTGGGGTGTGGAGGCCCAGCCACCAGACAGGAGCACTTTCTGAGGCCTGGAGCCTGGCCACCATCTCCCTGCTGGCCTCCTGGTGCCATGCTCTGTAAATTCCACCTTGGCAGATTTTGCTTGTGGGGTTTGTACTCTGTTCATTGGCACAAGTCTTGCAGAGAAGCTGGTAAGGAATTGTCAGACCCAGAGAGGGTGGGCTGAGCATTGATGGGGGAGGCCTGGCCATATTTTCTCTGCCCGTGGGGTAAGGCGAGGCTGCAGGGCCACCGACGTAATCCCAGCCGAGAACTGGGAGTCCTGACGGAAACTAACCTTGGGAAATCGTATCTCAGGAGTCAGTGGGTAGTTTAATGACCTGCTCCTGTCTCTGGTCTGAGGGTCCTGGCCCAGGGCTCATGACCTTTAAGGCACAGTCTATCACAAAGCGTGCCTGTGGTGAGTGTTTCTGTAGATAATCCCCGGATCCCTGTCCTGATGTTGCCAAGAACCTATAATGCGTACAGGAAGAAGGCCTCCCCGCATCACTGGGCTGGAGGGAGGCTCTGACCACGGGTGGTGGCTGGAGCATCAGAGGCAGGCAGTCCTATCTGCTGGGAGGGGGCCCTGTGTCTTCCTGGAGATTTTCTTTCCTTCAAAGAGAAGGTGCACATGGCGTCAGTTGTTTTCAACCTGCAGATTTCTGCCGTGCAGTGTTGTGACATATCACTCTCACACAAATGAAAATAAATGAGGATTTTATAACAACATTAATAAGAAATGAAAATAAAAAGGCTCATTAGTCAAAATGCGGATGGCAGGAAGGTATTATCATAGATGACTGATGGAGAAAAACCTATCAGGAGAGTCTGTCTCAACACCAGAGTGTCTTCTCTGCATGGAGGGCTTGCGGGATCCAGAGTGGTTCAGACGTGCCCACTGGCCAGGCCAGGTTCCCTAGACGCCTTTGCTGAAACTCCCATTGCACTTTGTGGAAATCAGTTTCTTGTTTTGATTCACATCGATGATCTTAATATTTTCCCCTGATGGAAAATGTTACGTGAAGTGTTGCACCCTTATCACGAAGACGCTTCATGTCTCTGGTGGGCAGAGAAGACGAGAGGATAGCTTGTAGCTCGAGTTACTGGGCTGTCTGTCTGTCTGTCTGTCTGACTGCCAGCATCACAGACCCTGGACACCTTTTGCTGTCTCAGCAGGGATGAAAAGAGAGCTTTTCCTTTCTCAGTTTCTAGGGCAGTTTCAGCAGCTTGATTGGGCTGGCTCCTTCCTCTGTGAGATCACGGGCTCCTGTATTCAACCCTGGGACTGTCTCTTCCTAATGAGGTGACAGTTTCAACAAAAAAAGGCACTAAACCAAAGGTTTCTCTTTTCTCTGGATGCAGTCAGGCGTATTTCCTATGAGCGATTTCCACACAGTGCGCCCTGAACTGCAGTCGGGTAAACATAGTCGCTGAACTTCCAAGGCAGGTGGAGTGAGGTCATCTGCCAGTCTCATCGGATTCAGCAGCACGGTCCGTCCACGGCATATGCAGGATGCAGGTGCTTAGTAATATGGTCAGGCCCACATTATCAGACAGGACAGCTCTCCCTCAGCAGCCAGAGTGTTTTGTCCAGGGCCTGCAGGATCAGCCGGGTTGGCTTGGGGTTTGGCCGGTAAATCCTAAAACCTGCGCCCAAGTCCATGGCAGGAGGCAGTCTGCTCTGAGTGGCCGGGTCTCGGTGAAGCAAAGGCATGCCCAGCTCCCACTTCCTAGTCCCCTGCCTTTGGCAGCCATGGAGAGAGGCGCTCCCTCTGTTTGGTGTTGGTGTCTGATAGGAGACCTGGGTTCACTGAGCAAGTTCCCCACAGGTGAGTTGACCTGACCTGTCTGCTAGTGTGAGCAGGGACTTTGTACTGGGGACAGTCTAGGAATAAAAGCTCCTGGACATGATGCCAACCTCTGAGAAGCGGGAGGAAGTCAACAGCAGCTCACTGGTGGTGAACCGTGTCCAGGAGGTAGTGCTGGCTTCACACTTACATCAGGCTCAGAGTTTGTGGAAGCGTAAGAGGGCCTTTCAAAGGAGCCTGTACTCCGAGGCTGATCGCTCAGCCAGGAAAGCGCTCCCAGGAGAGCACATGATCTGAGAGGAGGTGCCACACTCATCCTCACTGCTCTTGTCTTCAGAGACCTCGTGAGCTCACGGGCTGTGCAGGAGGCAGGAGGCTGGCCCTGGCCTAGCTCCACAGAGAAGTTTCCTGTAGTGGGAATTCCTGTGTCTCAGGAGAGCTTGAATGACCTTCTAAATATTTATTGTACCCCTCTTGTCTGTCTGTCATTTCATTCACTCAAGGTCAAATGTGCATGTGTGTGTGTGTGTGTGTGTGTGTGTGTGTGTGTGTGTGTGAGTGAGATATTTTATTATTTTTATTATGTGTGTATGAGTGTACTGCCTGCATGGGTGTAAGTGCTCCCATGCCATGCAGTGCCCACCAAGGTCAGAAGAGGGTGTTGGTGTTGGATCCCCTGAAACTGGAGTTATGGACAGTTGTTACCTGCCATGTGGGTGCTGGGATTCGAACCCGGGTCCCCTGGAAGAGTGGCCAGTGCTCTTCACCATTGAGTCAGCTCTCCAGGCCCTCAAGAGCGAATGTTTTATTTTGTAGTAAATGGACTTTGAAATTATATAGTGGTGTTTGGACATGATTCTAGCATCCATTTAAAGCCTATCATTAACAATCATAGCAGCTCTAAAGAGAGCACGGGTTTCCAGGAAAACAGGGCACATCGTTGTGTCAAGGGGGAAGTTGGCACTGAATTTGCAGTGTTCTCTGCCTGTCCCACCATTAATCTGTCCAGGTTCCTTTGGCCCCAGACTGAAACAAAGCTGCTTCCTTCAATGGAGACCCATCCAAAGGCACCTGGCATTTTCCAGACATGTTGTACTGGACACTAACACTGTAAGAGACTCAGGGACCAGCCAGTTCCACAAGCTCAGGAGAAGTGAATTAACTTCTTATAGATCTGCAGTACAGGGTGGTGGTGGGGCTGATGGTTCTTGTGGGAAGAAGCTACGAAATCTCAGGCCACTCCCTCTTCCTCAAGCTTCTGTGACTAAGAACTTGGGTCAAATGTCCAAGTTGAACGCGACAGTCAAGCCTGTCTGTGTTTTGATTCGCCCCAGATCAAATGGTTTATCTTGTAGCACATGGGCTTTCAAATTTGGTGAGTCAAGGCCAAATATAGTGGTGTTTAGATACAATCCTAACATCCATTTAAAGCCGATGATTCTATCCTACAAATCACAGAGAACTGATGTCCACATAATTTTCTCTGAGCTCCACAAGTGCACTGTGCCATGGGGTAGGTGAACAGCACCCCCCCACCCCACACACACACTCTCCACACAAACAAATTTTTAAAGTCTTTTTAAAGGATGCAGTATATGGACAGTTAATGCTATTCCTAGATGTGCCAAGTTCTCAGGACAGAATCCCAATGCCAGGTGCAGTCTACTACGAAATGTTGACCAGGAGCCCCCAGAGACTCCCAAAATAACACAGGTTATTGCCACTGCTCTTCGAAACGGACCAGAACCAGATGATAAGACCCTATGGCTGAAGACACCACACAGGTAGGTTGCAGGGCATAGAGAACTGAGCTGGAAGTGCTCTCCTTGCTGGCTAGTGTTCATGGCTCCAGAAGGCCCTGTGCAGGCCACTGAGGGAGAAAAGTCAGCAGTGATCACACCTTGTGGGCCACCGCACTGATCCACCTGGCAAGATGTGACGGGGTGTAGTAGTGGTGTGAATGTCATGGAGGTAACCAAACGCTTCCTGAGTAGATCTGAGGCCTGCTCTACAGTAAGGAACACATGCCTGGCACCGCAGAGCTAGCCAAAATACAGAACAGGAAAGACTGAATTCATGCCAGTCATTCTGAGCTTGGACGTGTCTTAGTGTTTGAGTTCTCACATGAAGTAATCTCTCAAATCTCAACAGTCTCCCTGGTTTTCTATAGCAGGAACTCTGTCACCAATTCCAGACAAATGACTCCATGGTAGTTGGTGCAGCAGTGCCTGAATCCTTGTTTTCATGTGGCAGTAAGTTTCCTTTTCATTCACAGAAGGTGGACCTTTAAGGGCACTGAAGGCTCTAACCCACAGCTGAGCTGGAGCAGGTTCTGCTGTGGAAGACAGTGGCTCTGTGTCTGTCAGGACCTTTCTCTGTCAAGTGAAAACTTCACCAGTCCAGGAGAGCAGGCAGGCAGACAGAAACTGCAGCCACCACAAACCAGAGGGAACGCCATGCATTGGGTTATCTGGAGATTAAGGGCCACTTAAACTCAAGCCTGAACAGCCGCACGTTTCGGAGACACCAAACCCAGACAGAATCACACTTTTTTATTGTGGTTTCCAAAATAGAAACTTTATACAGTGGTATAGTTGTGGTGTCTAAAAATCACTTTGTATACTTTGAAGTTTACTATTATCAATCCAAAATGGAAGGTCTAAGAAATCAGGTGTTAAAAAGTTTAAGGATGGTGATTTGTCCAAAGTTGATAGAATCTGAAAAGCTTCCTCTCTCTTCCTCTTCCTCTCTCTCTCTCACTCTCTTTCTGTCTCTCTCCTCTCCCCCCTCCTCTGTCCTCTTTCCTCTCTCCTTCCTGGTTTTAAGTAGCTATAGTGTTTAAAACTTGGCTATACAGCAATGTCAAGTTGGGCCTTTCTTTGTCCAAGGTTTGCATGGGTCCATGAAAAGCAGACGTAGGTTTTACCCTGGTGGCCACTTGCTGGTTGAGTAATTTTGCTAACGGTCTCATGTGTGTCTCATTTTCCTATTTCCAGAACCTGGGCAGCCCTGTGCTTGCTGTCCAAGTTGAGGCATCACGGGTAAAGATGCCAACCTTTGCCCTGGCCCCATCAGCTGTACCAGAATAAGTGAATTGGGTGAGCATGGACTGCCGAGCTGCATACACTGTAACTGGCTACTGTTTCAACTGGTGAAATATTATTTATCCCTTGAAGAAGAACACATGCATTCAAAGATACAGTTTGTCTAGTGGCGCACACCTGGGCTGTGCAGTTAGTGGCTGCCTGTAAGATCTGAGCACGTGTGCTCTCTCTGCCTGTCCCTCAGCCCGGGTGATCTAAGTCGATAACAAGAGAACAATATGGAAACATGCCCCCGGCAGCTAAAAGTCCCAACTTCCTACAAGTCCACAAGTGGAATTTCCAGGGCTTTCCTTTCTGCCCTTGTAGGCGTGGCCTCAGGAAGCAAAGTCCAGCTCTGTCCAAATCAAAGCAGTGCCCATTTCACCCTACAAACTTGTTAGCAAACACGACCCCTGTGGACAGGTTACAGGGAAGGACTTTGTGTCACCACATTTCCTTTCTCCACAGGTCTGGAGGGCTTGCTTCTGCTAGGAATGCCCCAGGAGCTGCTCAGTCATACCATCACTCAGGATACAGACAGACCCTCTGCAAAGGTGGTGTGGGGCTCACTGCCTGCAGGTCTGAGCACGGCCAACGGCAGGGTGGTGTTCTGGCCAGTGAGAGGACAGGGTGCTTCAAAGAGTTTAGATGCCCCTCCAGGTTATGGGTTGGGCTCCGACAGATACATGTGGCGGGGTGCCACTCTCTACTGAGTAACCATCTTTATGTTTGACATTTGGAAGTCCAAGGATGGAAAGACACCAGGCCTTCCACGTTGAAGGTTAAAAAACATGCCATGTGAAAATGAAGGTGGGACTGTGGGTTGCAGAAGTTGCTGCCGCGGCTGCTTTTTCCCTGTGGGTGTGCAAGCTGTTGTTTTCTGGTGGCTTAAAGCTGAAGGTGTCGCTGTGTGAACGCACCTTCCTGTAAGCCTGTGGAAAGTTCCTTCCTTATCTGTGTTCTTTCCTCTAGCAACAATTAGAAAATTAAAAAAAGTCCTTGAGGGGAACCTTACTAGAAGAAATGAGGTTTTTATGATTCGAGAACTTTAACTTTTGTTTGTTTTATTTGCTGAAATTTGGGGTTTTTTTTTGGATATTTTCAGTTTGGAATCAGTTGACTGTAGTTCAAACTGTTTTATCAGCCCAACTAGTAGAAGTCGGTTGAAAGGACTAATGAAATAATGTTTCTTCTTCAATGTCACAAATTCCGAACACATTCTATTAACTTCCATGTGGCATTTGTAAGAAGGTGAACGCAGGGTCCAGCCTGAAGGAGAACCAGGTACTGACCGGTCTACCCCAAGCCAACACAAGAATACATTTATTTTCAGGCTGCATGCAGACCCCACCGTGAGGATGGTTCAGGGGTGGACGTATAGAGGTTGTACGTATAGTACATGTGTGATAATGTCCTCCCTGGGTGAGGGGGGACAGCCACCATTCTTTCAGACCCTGTGGTCTACCGCAGTGCCTAAGGCATTCTTGCCGAGCGTATAGATCACACTAAGAACAAGTGTGGTGCTTTTCTGCATCCAATGTGGATTTTCTTTTACAGTATCTTTGGTCCATGAGCCACTGACCCTAGTTCCTCTTTCCGGATGCTCCAAGTGTGCCCTTTCCACTTGCCCACGGTGTAGTCCCATCTTCCCCCTGAGCTCTCTGGTTCCTTTGTCCTCTGCAACCCCCTCCTCCATGCTTTCACCAGCCTGTCGAAATCCCCATCCAAGTTGACCCAGGCGGGTGCCAGAGGTGAGACCAGGAGCCCACGTGCCTGAGCAGTATCTTCCTGTCAGACTCTGGGAGCTGGGAGCCATCCCTGCCCCCACCCGTCAAGTCAACCGAGGACACAAACCGACATCCTGCCCAGGCCCACCCAGGGCGGAAATGCGCTCCCCTCTCTATTGAGAGGCCCCAGGGATGCCCCTACCGCGAGTGTCCATCACGTGTGCTGATGGGCATGAATGGGGCGGAGGGGGAGTCCCTTGCCTGCTCGCACCTGTCAGCACAGCTGATGGGCAGGAAAAGGTGGGGGAGGCTCTCCCCCCATTCTGTCAAAGCAACTGACAGACAAGTGTAAGTGCGCAAGGCCCCTGGCCTCTGCTAGTCAGACGGGGAGCGTTTGATTGGGCAGTGGACGGGGTTCTGCTAGCCTGGCAGACTGAGGGGCTGTGAGCGTCAAGGCAGGAGGCTGTACTAGGACGAAAGACAGGGTTGGCGTGTGTGTGCACTCGTGTGTGTTGGAGAGCCTTCTTGCAAATGTGAAAGCGTGGCCCCACGTGTGCATGGTACTCAGTTCACTGAGACAGTGTCTGACGTAGGGATTGGGGCAACAGCAGTCTTTTGTCCAAAATTATATGTTATATATTGTATGTTATACAGGAGGTGGTAGGAAATCTGCTCTCAGAAAAGCAGACAGAAACCAAAGACAAGGGCATGATGCTGGTCTGCAAACTTAGGAGGCAAAGAAGCCCTTGGATATACATTTCATATCTTAACCCTAACTAGCTTGCCCATTCCTCATCTGCTGGGCTGGGAGGGAATGCAGTGAATTCTTCATCTGGTGCTCTCAGTTATCCTTCTGTCTGGAACTTTGTAACAAAGTGTCGACTCGGAGGGGTTGGATACAGGTCTGGTAGGAACAGGCCTTTGAAGGAAATCATACACGTGGCTCTTCTAGTGGCCCTTGCTAGTCACGTGCACACTAGTGTGTGGACAGCTCCACGTGATTCAAGTGCTTGTGTCCTCACAGAAGTGGGGTGATGTGGCCAGCCACCCCGGCCATGTACTGTCTGGGAAGATCCCAATGGGTGACCAGGGTGGAGCTCTTGGCTCAGTATCTATCTGGTCAGCTCTAGACGACCTGTCAAAAACCTTGTAAAACGTTTCAGTCACTGGTTAGGTAAACAAAACAGTTTTCTTTCATTGACACTTCACTCTCCAGCTTGGTCAGTATTTCAGCAACATTTTATCTCCACAAAATGAAAGTAATGACTTTTCCACATGCCTGGGGATCAGGTATCCACAAATTAAGAACACAGTCCCAGAAAGTGTTGCTCCAGGCTGGACGTCAGCATTCCAACAATCAGTGTGATAAAGGGTACTTTCATTTTTAAAGTTACAATATTTTTTCGTGTGTATACACAGGCAGATGGCGTGGTGCATGCATGGAGGCCAGAGGACAATTTGCAAGTTCTTGCCCTTCAACCATATGGGTCCTGGAGCGTCACCTAAGGTCATCGGATTTGGCAGAAGGCACCTTTACCCATTGAGCCATCTTGCTGGTCCGAAGGCTGTGTCTTGAAGAGGCACGACCACTTTCAGAACATTCTTGTTATGTTCCTCTGTAATAGTTTTAAAAGGATCAACAGAGTGATGAACTCTCAGATGCTCGTGCAGGAAGATCCAGCAGGATGTCCAAAGCACAACAAACCTAATACTCCATTACATTCTTCTTCCACAAATGACACAGAAATATCAGTAGATACACACACAGTTGTTCCTGGTGGGGGAGAAACCATCTCCCTACACCCTGGTACCATCTGTCATCCTCCACTTACAAACATCCGTGCAGGCTTCGGGAAGAAAGGGGCTTTCCGTTCCATGGCTTGTGACCCTCACTACACGGTGCGTGTATCTTCTGAGCAGCAGAGATTCTGCTGGACTGCACTCAGATGCCTCGGTGACACAGGCCACCGTTGGTGAGTTTCATTTATTCCCAGCTGTGATATTGATGGCAGGGTAAATAAAATAATATGTGATGGGGAAAGGAGCCTCTGAACAGGAGTTTCCTGCATGGTAGGGGACTGGAAGTTCTGGTTGCTTCTGGTATGACAGTCTCCCAGCGAGAGGCTACGGGGCCTTTCCATCTTCACTCCCAAGATGCACCTTTGTTTCAAGTACAACTCAGACAAGCAGTAAAATTAGAGAAATAAGACAAAACATCCTGTGTGGCTCTTGTCATTTTCCTTTCGAGTTCTACGCTGGTCACTTTATGTATAGAATCCACGTCACAAAGAGTCCCAGACAGCATCCTGCATGGTAACCAAAGACTCCTTGAATACTCAGGGAAGGAAATAAAGTATTAAAATAGATCCTGAAGTGTTTGGAGGCTTTTTGTATAGGAGATAATGAACTCTAGGTTAGCAATTTTAAGAGAATTGACCTATGACCAACTGGGGGTTCAGCGCCACAGTGAGTGAGGTATGGGCTAGAGTTCAGTCGCTGTCTTCTCCTCAAGTGGCTGAGGGAACCCACTAAGGTGTGCTGGAAGTCCTGCAGTGGAAGGCAGAGGTGGAGGCTTAGTGCTTCCCTTTGAGATGGTGTGATTCAGTGCTAGGCTGTTTGGCAACTTTGGGGCAGGATGAAGCCAGAAGTACCCTGTTCATTACCACCCATTGGCGCCCTTCCAGGTTTAACATTATGAAGGTTTGTTTTCAGCATAACGGGATAGATTTTTCAGTGCTCACATATGAAGTCACAAGTTGATTGCATATTCAGTTTTAGCGGCTCTATGTCACCTTGAAGACAGCCAGCTAATACAAAAGAAAAATGGGATGAGATTTAAAATGGTGAGTTTTGACTGCTGATAAATAAATATACCCCAGAGATTCAATAATTCATCACTTTGAGTTATTTATCTCTCTCAAAAGGTTTCTGAAATCATTCTTTACTGTTTCACTTGATTAATTCTTTGATCTCCGTGACAAAGATCACTTTATCCATGGCACTGTGCTGCAGAGACTGAGTTATTAAGGGGACTGAGGGGACAAACAGGTGGGTGCTAATCTGTTAAAACTGTAAAGAGGCTGGGGGAGCGGGCTGAGAGCAGAATGGGTGCAGCCTGGATGAGTAGTCGGCAGGGGTGCAGGCTGGGGGACAGGCAGGGGTGCAGGCTGGGGGACAGGCAGGGGGACAGGCTGGGGGACAGGCAGG
>NW_008355380.1:2352719-2361934 GCF_000622305.1 Nannospalax galili
TGGAAGCAGGCTGGGGGGTGCAGGTTGAGGGAACGGGCTAGGAGCAGGCTGGGGGAGCGGTGTGGGGGAGCAGGACATAGAAGGTTGAGTAAGCAAGGTCAGGGAGCAGGCTTGGAGCAGGCTAGGGGAGCCTTCACCTCCAGTACAGGTTGGAAGCACGCTAGAGGAGCAGGTTGGGAACTGGTGGGAGCGGAGGCTGGAGGAGTAGGCTGGAAGTAGGCTGTGGGGGGTGGGTTACGGGAGCAGGCTGGGGTGCAGGCTGGGGTAGCAAATTTTATATAAATCATGATTCTGAGGGCTACCTATGGCTTCTGGCCATTGTAGATTTCTAAAGCTTAAAGTAGCTGATTTGCCAACTGGTGTCCTGAGCTTGTTATATCTGCTACAGGGGCAGGACTAATGATGAGTGGTCAAGGGTCTCATGGAGGTGCTTCGGGGTGATCAGTTACCGGAGTTTTTGTTGGGTGATGGAAGCAGGACAGGTGGCCAAAGTTTCACAGTGGTCCCTAAGTAAAACTCTGGAATCAAATGTATTCCCAGTTAATAAGTGCAGAGAGAAGGTGAGCCCTTCACTACAGAGCAAGAGTGTGTTGTGTGTGTCAACATGTAGGAACACCAGGCACGTCACAGAATGGCAAACACAGCCCGGATCCCCTTCTGTGACCAGTCAAGCCCATGGGATCAGGCTGGGGAGTGAGGACACTCTTGCTTTACAGGGAATCGCGTCCCAGTTCTGCAAGGGGAACCTATTCAAGGTAACTGCACAGTGCTGCTCTGTAGCTCACAGCATGCATGGATGTGTTGTACACTTGGAAATCTAAGAGCAAGCCTCTTATACCAGGTGCTCTTCACTGAGATAAGATAAATCATTTGTGTATGGTTGTAGGCTGAGTTACACGCTGTCCTAGTTTCATTTCTGTTGCTGTGATAAAACCCTGACAACTAGCAACTTAGGGGAGAAAGAGTTCATTTAATTCACAATTCCAGGTTTCAGCCCATTGTCGCAAGGAAGCCAGGGTGGCAGGAGCTTGAAGCAGCGGGTCACGTCACATCCGCATCCAGGAGCTGAATAGGACAGCAGCAGGCTCACTGCTCAGCTCCGTTTCCCACACAGCACAGGACCCAGACCCAGGGGATGGTGCCGCCCACTTCTGGGCTGGGTCTTCCCCCACCAATTAACATAACACAGTCTCCCACAGACAGGCCCATAGGCGAACCTGTTCCGGCAACCTCTCCTTAAGACTCTCCGGTGAGTCTACATTGTGTCAAGTTGACATTTGAAACTATCACACATGCCAAGACATGTTAGTGTTCTTTTTAACTAACAGGTCATATGAAACCTTCAGTCATTGTCCATTTTGGGTTTGGACATTCTTCAGACACTCTGAGCTTGAGCCTCAAACTACAAGCCATGGTCGGTGACTGTCTGGTGAGTGGTACTCAGGCAGTGCTTCCCTGGCCTCCAAGCTGGTGAGTGGCCCTGTTTACCTGACCTTGTAGGCTGCAGCTCTGGAAGAGGGTCAAGACCTCCAGATCAAAGGGCTAACTAAGGGCTGAGTGCCTAACACTGGCTCACAGCCCCTGTGATAGGCTGAACTGAGCCGGTGTTAGAAGCAGGAGTTGAAGGTGAGTGAGACTTATCTCTGGATCTTGTAACCCTGTCCTCTACACTGTCTTTCTGGCTAGAATAATCTCCCATCCTGAATACATAGAAAAACCCCAGCCTGTATGTGGTGATTTCCCCAGCAAGCACTGCTCTGGAAAGAAGGGAAGGCGCTGTGAAGATGTTGCCTCCCCCCTGGGGCACTCAGGGTCCAGATGCACAGGGCTCCTGGGCTTTTAGGAGCCTTGGGGTGCTAACACACATTGCAGTTTCCCAGGATGGGCTGCATGCCAGGCTTCCTAGACTTATTGGCCCACGAAATCCTTTTGTCACAGGATACATATTAATATCTCAGGGCACAGCATGGAAGCCTCTGGTTTACTTCATTAATTTGCTTACCAAACCCTTTCTCCATGGATAAGGGACTGACAAGCATGGTCCTCAGCCGGGCCTGAGTTTACAGCAGATTTGAAATTGGTGAAGACAAGCCGGTGACATTTGTCATGCTGTGAAGGAAGCAACTTCTTGGGTGCTGTCAGAGCACCCAGGGATCCCCTGCTCTGTGAAATGTCTCAAGGAAACATTAATGGTTCATTCACTTCAAGAAATCATTCAAAACCTGCTTGCTTTCCCTGACATTGGCACATCCTAGTGACGGAATTAATAAAAATAACAATAGCACTTAAAATCATTGCAGACTTAAATAAATAACAAAGCAAGATCAAACCCCAATACAGAGCTAGGCAGCTTTCTCTGAGAACTGCACACCCTGGACACACACGGGGAGACACTCGGGGTCACAGGTGTCAGTGGGAAAGTTCACATGCGGGTCATCCTCCTGAGAACCTGCCCCTCAAGGTTTCCTGTGATTTAGGCAGGAACAAGGGACAGGTGTCAATCGTCATTGTGCCTGGGATTCTTTAGGAAGATGCAACAGAGCCTGAGATGTGATGTAGCCACCTTTTGTTTTAAACTGAGCTGCTCTGGAGACCTACTTAGAGCCCTGTGGCTGGCTTGTGTCTCTTTCACAGGAACCCATCATGGTTGAGACTCACCCGCTCTGACAGAGTTTATCAACACTCAGCACTCACCACAGGGGCTGAGAAGACAGTGACACGTGCTTGGACATTCTCAGGGATAGCTGATCTCCTCCACACGTTTCAAACTCTGACTTGGCCACATCACTGCATGGTCTCTGCTGGCCAAGACCACTGCATGGTCTCTAGCTACAGCAGTGCCCTGACTGCTCCCACATAGACTTTAGCTATCATCTGTTAGTGAAACAGATGGCTTGTAATTTCATAACACATTAAAAGTTCCTAGAAATGGCCTACGCAGTACTTACTCCTTGGACACAGCAAGTGTGTGATGCTGCTTGACTTAGATATTTGTCTGTAACTTGCAAAGAAAACAGATGGCTGGAGTGCACTCAACCCACCTTTGCCCGGCAGGTGACACATCTCTGCTTTTCAAAGGGTCAAGCTTCTGGCATTTTTCTAAAGGATGTGGTGGTAATTTCAAGTACCCCACACTCTACTGTATGACTAAATTTGGGGGATAACAGAAGGATTTCTGAGTGTGGGGTTATCACCAGGATTACTGTTGATACCATCTCTGATGCTCATCCAGTTTGTCTGGTAAGAACAACACAGGTATATGTAATGTAGAGCTTTCACGGCCAATCGCCTAGTTACCATAGAAATCACTTTTGTTTGTTCGTTACAAAGCAATTTTTATTCTCTATTCATTAACTTTGAGTTGTAGAAAAATATAATTGTCAAAAATAACTTTAATAAGAAGAATACCAGGTCCTGCATTAGGATATTCATAGCTATTGTTAGGAGCACTGGCTGCTCTTACAGAAGACCTGCATTTGGTTTCCAGCAACCACATGGCAGCTGGAATCTGTCTTCAACTCTAGTTCCAGGGGATTTGGTGCCCTCTCTGGCCTCTGTGGGCATTGCATGCATGTGGTACACTTACATCCATGCAGGCAAAACACTCAAACATAAAATAAGTCAATCAAAAAATTAAAAATGGAAAAAAAATTAAGACTGGCATCTTGATGGAAGTAAGGAAACAGAGGCTCAGGGAGGTGAGTACTCCAGGTGTGCAGGGCCCCCAGCCCTTCCTGACACGGTAGGTGTTCCGCCGTAGATGGTTCTCAAGGATGTGTAGACCTGAGGGCCAGAACGGCTGTAGCATCCAGGAACAGCCAGCATTAATTCCACATACCGGTATCATTCTGTTTTCTCTACAGCATCAAACACTCTCCTGCTTGAACGGTGTCTACAGGGCGGGAGAGATATGCACGCTCAGCTGTGCTGTGTGCCTGTCGTGTGCCTGGAATTACTGGGAGAGTGGATCCGCATGCAGCATCTGTGACCGCACTTGCTCTCTAGTGCGACTGGCTTTCGGCTTCCACGGCTTCTGCAATCACAGACTCAGTCAACCACGGATCAAAGATATTTGACAGAGTCGCATCCACACTGAACATGCGCAGAGGTTTTCCCATCAGCATCCCTAGACAATTCATATCAGACCGTTCCCGTGGGTTCCACATTGTCCTAGGAGTACATAAGACTGCCCAGAGCAGCCATGAATGTGGGTGTCAGGGGCAGGAGGCTAGACCTGGTCCCCAGGAATACCAAGACATGACTACCAGTCAGCACCCCACAGTGATCTGTGAGATCCACACCAGCACCATCCAGACTGTCAACACTCAGTAGCACACATGGCCTTCCCACGCTCCCTGTGACACACCTGGGTCTCCATAGCACTTCTGTGGACATCAGGCCACCCTCTCTGTGAGGTCCCCTGCCTGAACATTTCTAACTGTGTCTTGCTGGATGAACAGCTTCTCAGTTTTCCCTTCACTCGCAGATTTTTACACTCTGGTACTTGTGACACATCCCGAACTGTATCAGCAGGCCACAGGCTTGCTGTTGTGTCGGCATAGAAAGACACCCCCCCACACACACTAGGCTTCAGGGAAAAGTTTGTCCAGAGGTGTAGTGAGTTCTGCAAGGACAAAGGGTGGAGCAGAGGGAGAGGTGAAGGCCGGGCTGAGTGCAGCCGAGCTCAGAGGGGTCAGAAGGAGGCTCATGTCACCTGTAAATTCTATAAGGAAATAAGTGCTTGTACTTCTAGCAAGAACCAGCTTCCTAGCTGAGATCAGACCTCACGTATTCATTCAGACCTCTTGCTGTGCTTCCTCTCCCTCTCACCTTGGCATAACGAAGACAGCAGAGGTTATCAGTGAACTTGCTTGGAGTCTGGAGACTCCTGTGTGAAGTTCTGGATCATGCAATGGAACAAAGTGATGCTTGTGTAAGTATGAAAAGACAGGATAACTGCTGACTCACAGAGGGCCAGAAAATGCCACTAGGTGATTATGAACCCGATGAGTGCCTAGTGAACTGAATTCGTTTTGTTTTCCTCTGTTTGTGTTTGTTGCTTATTTTGTTCGTTTCTTGTGACTCCCTAGTCCCAGCCCACCCGGAAGTCATTATGTGGCCCAGACTGGCTTCACTTTCACAGAGATCCACCTGCCTCTGCATCCCAAGGGCTGGGCTTAAAGACGAGTGCCACCACACCATACCTGGCATTAAATTACTTTTTTCAAGTTACTTTAAAAATTTTATTTTACTTTTAAATGAGTTAGAAAGAAAACTCATAAGCCTAATATTATTAATACTATACACACACACACACACACACACACACACACACACACACACACACACACACACACACACACACACACCACAGCACATCATTCTTAATTTTAATCATTTAACCACTATTCAGCCAGAAATAGTGGGGATAGAAAGGACAAAACCTACTAATTCAAACTTTAGGGTTTTGTTGTCTGTCTGCTGCTGTGCGGTATCTGCCTGGCCCAGAACATAGAGGCCCTTTCATGGTAAGCAGGAGGGTGATCAAAACTGTAGTCTCAGACAAGCTTGCAAAGTAGCGTAGGACTGTAGGCTCTTTGGTAAGTGTCCATGAGATCTGGGTCTGGATGTTTACACATGGACCTCTGTGAAGGTCCAAGTTGAGGATGTCCTTCAAGAATGTTTTCCATTGGGAACATATGCTTAAGAAAAGTTTTATAGGAAATCTATAGAATAGGAAAAAATCTTTACCAGCTATACCTCTGACAGAGGGTTAATACCTAAAATATACAAGAAACTCAATAAACTAAACATCAGGGGCTGGAGAGATGGGTCAGTGCTTAAGAACACTGGCTGTTCTTGAAAAAGACCCGAGTTCAAATTCCTGCACCCACGTGGCAGCTAGCAACCGTCCATAACTCCAGTTCAGAGGATCTGATGCCCTTTTCTGACCTCCTCGGGCTTTGCACGCCAAGGATGCGCTCACATGCATGCAGTCAATACACTCATACACATAAAATTAAAATAAAAATTTAAAGATTTATAAAAACTAAACATCAAAGAAACAACCCAATTAAAAAGTGGGGCAAGGAGTTGAACAGGGAGTTCTCTAAAGACGAAATGCAGATGAGTGAGAAATATTTTTTAAAACATTCAGCGTCTTTAGTCATCAGGGAAATGCCGGTTAAAACCACTTTGAGATTTCATGTCCCCCCACTCAGAATGGCAAAGATCCAAAGACAAACGACAAATGCTGGTGAGGCTGTGGGGAAAGGGGAACGCTTATCCATGCCAGTGGGAGTGCGAACTGGTGCAGCCGCTATGGAAATCAGTGCAGAGATTCCTCAAAAAGCTCAAAATCGATCTTCCATATGATCCAGCTTTACAACTCTTGAACATATACCCCAAGGACTCTACACCCTAGTACAGAAATGCCTGTTCACCCATGTTCATTGCTGCCCTTTTCATAACAGCCAAAAATTGGAAACAATTCAGCTGTCCATCAACTGAGTGGATAATGAAGGTGTGGTCCATACACACAATGGAATAGTATTCAGCTCTTAAAAAAGACAAAAATATGAAATTCACAGGCAAATGGAGGGAACTAAGAACAATCATCCTGAGGACTCAGAAAGACAAATGTCACGTGTTCTCATGGCTGGGTGCTAGCTTTGAAATCCTAGATAAACATATTTTGAAGGAGTCAAGAAACTATTAAATGGCCTTGGGTGGGAGGAACGTTCCTGGGAGGGATGGTAGAATGCAGATACATGAAGGGAGAAAGGGGAACATTAGATTGGCAAGGGCTACATGTGGTGGGGAGGGGGAGGCAGGACAGAGGAGGGAGTATAAGGGGGGTAAGTAACACTAGAGGCCTTTGGAAAAGCCATATGGAAACCCATCACTATAGAAGCTTCCCAAAAGTATGTACATACACATTATAAAAACAGGTTAAAAGGAGCTACCCATTGAGAGGGAACTGACACTGATTTGAACCACTCCAAGAGCTATCAAAGTGCCTGAAAACAAATCCCAAGTCTACTACTCTAGAGTCCAGCCTTGGAAGACAAAAGAAAAATGAGACAACCCAATAGAGGGATGCTTCTGGAAGCTCTCGTCAAGAAATCCCAATGGACTGTGATAAGAACACTTGAAATTTTCCCTGTTCTGACTTTTTTCTGGCTCCCTGTCTAGAACTTGGAATGCTAACTACTCTTGCCTTTACTTCTCCTTCACATCTTCCAGGCACCAGTCAAGGATTTTCTTTTCACCCTACAGATAAGAGTTATGCAATTTGGGAGTCTTTTAGATAGACCCACTGAAGGGGTACCCCAATTGCCTCACCCCGCGTCCCTGTTCAGCATGGAAGAAGCCAGAGCTGTCTGAGTCCTGATTTCCTATTGGCAATTTGGGTAACCTCTTCAGAGGATGGTGTGATAAGAACAGGAGGTAGGAATTGGCTAGGCAGTTAGGGCAAAAACACCACAAAGAAAAGTAGCCGGTTTCTTGGCTAAAAGTCAAAATGTCCTTGGGCCTCTTAACAACATATTCCATTCCAAAGGCCAAAAATGTCACAAGTATTTGGGACCTTGTATCTAATTTTAGGGTTACCTCTTCAGAGGGGGGAATGTGAGAGCAGCAAAAAGCCCCATAAAAAGAAAAAAAAGAAAGAAAGACTACATGAAGTTATCAGAAAACAGTGATGGGAAGATATGGGAGGAGTTGGAGGGGAGGGAGTGGGCGTGGATTTGATCAGAACACCTTATATGCATGTATGAAATTCTCAGAAAATACAGGAGCTACCCAATCACAGGGGGACATTGCCCCTTGTAGACATCATAGGCTAACAACAACAACAACAGCTACAAAACACTCAATGCCAGGAATGGATTCCTTCTCTCGACGCTGTTGGGGGTCCCCCATAGACTCTCAAACAATATTGGCCATTACCCCTGCTCTTGGTTACCCACCAGAACTGGATGGTAAGACCCTATTTCTGAAGACACTACGTACATGAGCTGTAGAACAAACAAGGAGAAATCAAGCTGGTGCTGACTTCAGAGACTCATTTCTACTGACTAGTGTTCACAGTGCTGGAAGGTGCTATGCATGCTGCCAGAAGGAGAAAGCAGTGATCAGTCCTACCTGGCTATAAATCCTGCGAACTAAAATAACAACTGATTAATAAGGTATGTTCACCGGTACAATAGTGTCATGGATTTAAGGTCCTCTTCATAGTATGAAGCCTATATCTGACATTGAGACTAGACAGGTCACAATACGTAAGGGAGAGCCTAATATTAGTTGTCGATTAAGTAGTTATCTTATTAAACTGACTCAATGATTTATTGTTATATTCACATATTAATGCATCTTTCAACTCACACCAGAGAAGTTTCCTTATAGAACTGGCCATTGTGCAGAGAACAAGAGGCTGCAGAGTGCTTACCCCTGAATAGGACACCTAGATCAAACTTCTGACTCCCAAGGCTCTGGGGACATTGCAGAAGAGTGGGTAGAAACATTATGAAAGCCAGAGGTGGCAGACGACCATGAGGAAATGGAGTTTTGCAGACAGCAGGGCAGTTACTCATATGAACTCACAGAAATGGTGACAGCACGCACAACTCCTAAAAGCAGACAAAATCCCAGCATGGACACGAGGAAGTGGGTAAGAAGCTCCAGCCCTACCTAAGGAAACTGTGACAACTGGTGGCTTCTGGGAGGGGCAGAGACAGTCTCCTTCAGGGATGGGATAGCCAGGCTCCAGAGGATGGACTCACACTGAAGGATATTTGGAGACACAAATTAGACTTTATGGGCCATTCTAATATATATTATATATTCTAATATGTGTCTATATTGGAGCATATTAAATTGGGCAGGGGGCAATAAGGGGACATGGGGGCAGATGGGGAGGGGATCTAATACCATCAAATTATATTGCATGGAAATGACAAAGAGAAAGGCTCGCCTCTGCTTCCCTGGGCCTGCAGGACCCGCAGACCTCTCTCCGATCTGCAGGCCTCTTTCTGGGACCAACCCAGGTCCTCAGTGCAGTCCTCAGGCGCCCTTGGGGCCGCTTCCCACCCCCATCTGCCTTTGCATCTCTGGGTGGCATGGCCACCAGCTGCCCTAGACCAGCATCTTTCCTGGGCCCGGCTCCCAGGCAAGTCCAGCCCCCAAATTCCTGAGGCCAAAATTTTTCCTGGAGG
>NW_008355380.1:2363098-2363491 GCF_000622305.1 Nannospalax galili
ACCTAAATAGGCTGAAGGAAGGAATTCATGTCCACAAAACCAGCCCTTCAGAGAGTTCTGGAAGCAATACAAAGAGCTAAAGAAAAGAATGACTATACCCAAGGCGTTGTGGAAAGAAATTCAATGAAGGTATAACTGTGGAAAGGTACAGCTATATCAAGAGTGAAAACAGAAATAAAATTGACAGGATTCAATACTCATCTTTCACTAATAACTTTATATATTAACAGACCAAATTCCCCAATCAAAAGACACAGATTAGGTGAATGGATTAAGAAACAAAACCCATCCTTTTGTTGTCTGCAAGAAACTCATCTGAATTTCAAGGACAAACACTATCTTAAAGTGAAAGGATGGAAAAAAATATACCAAGCAAATGGTACTAAGAAAAAA
>NW_008355380.1:2363525-2363962 GCF_000622305.1 Nannospalax galili
TAAACCAAAACCAACCAGAAAAGACAAAGAGGGCTATTTCATTTTGATCAAAGGAACAATCAATCAAGAAGATATTTCAATCATGAACGTATATTCGCTAAACTCTGGTGCACACAACTTCATAAAAAACAATACTACAGGACTTTAAGACCCAGATTAATCCCAACTTATTAAAAGTAGGGGACTTCAATACCCCACTGTCTCCATTAGATAGGTCAACAGGGCAGAGAATTAACAGAGAGACATCTGAATTAAAAAATACCATATATCAAATGGACTTAACAGACATCTACCGAGTATTCCACCCAAGCACCAAAAGACATACTCTCTACTCAGCACCCCATGGAACCAGCTCCAAAATCGACCATATACTGGGGCACAAAACAAACCTCAACAAATACAAAAAGATTGAAATAATTCCATGCATTCTATCAGAC
>NW_008355380.1:2364006-2364600 GCF_000622305.1 Nannospalax galili
CCTGCCTCCCCGGAAGGGCTTTCTTCCGTCAGTGCTCACTGGCCGTCCTGACCCCGTTTGTCGCTTCTGCTCCCTTTGTCCTCATGGATCGGTGGCCAACGACCCACGAGGGGAGGGAGAGACCCCACACTCTGGGACACGCTGAAAGCAGTCCTTAGAGGGAAGTTTATAGTTGTAAGTGCCTACATCAAAAAATCGGAAAGAACACAAATAAATGACTTAATATTGCAAATCAACACACTTGAAAAGCAGCAGCAAATGAAACCCAAAACGTGCAGAGAAGGAGAAATAACAAAAATCAGGGCACAATTTAATGAAATTGAAACAAAGAAAACAATACAAAGAATCAACAATTCCAGAAGCTGGTTATTTGAAAAGATAAACAAAATTGGCAGACGACTAGCCCAGTTAACCAAAAGAAAGAAAGAGCACCTCCAAATCAACAAAATCAGAGATGAAAGGGTAAACATCACAATAGACACCAAAAAGATCCAGAACATTATAAGGGCATACTTTGAAAACCTATATGCTTCTAAATTTAAAAACCTAAAAGAAATGGACAGGTATGGAAAAACATGGGAATCACCAAAACAA
>NW_008355380.1:2364833-2365255 GCF_000622305.1 Nannospalax galili
AACATTTAGTTCAAAGTCCTAGAGGGAATTGGACTAGAGGGAACATACCTCAACATAATTAAAGCCATATATAACAAACCCATAGCCAACATCATTCTAAATGGAGAAAAACTGGAAGCATTCCCATTGAAATCAGGAACCAGACAAGGCTGTCCACTCTCTCCACTTCTCTTTAACATAGTGCTTGAAACTCTTGCAAGAGCAATAAGACAAGAGAAGGAAATTAAAGGAGTAATAATTGGAAAAGAAGAGATCAAATTATCCCTTTTTTGGAGATGATATGATATTATATCTAAGAGACACCAAAAATTCCACCAGAAAACCCCTAGAAATTAACACGTTCAGTAAAGTGGTAGGTTACAAAATTAACTCACAAAAATCTGTAGCCTTTCTATATACCAATAACAAGCAATCAGAGAAAG
>NW_008355380.1:2365291-2365472 GCF_000622305.1 Nannospalax galili
ACATCTTGTAATAAACCTGACCAAAGACATTAAAGACCTCTACAACGAAAATTTTAAGTCTTTAAAGAAAGAGATTGAGGAAGACCTCAGAAGATGGAAGGACCTCCCATCCATGCTCATGGATTGGAAGACTATTGTGAAAATGACCATCCTACCAAAAGCCATTTATAGATTCAATGCA
>NW_008355380.1:2366752-2368148 GCF_000622305.1 Nannospalax galili
TCCTAGAACCAGACTCTGATAAATGAGTATGTAACCAGACACAACTACAGGAACCAGGATAATGGAAAGGAACCAGGGAGGTAAAGGACAAGAAAGAACCTGGAAGAGAAGAACAGTAGGAAACAGGCATGCATAAATAAGGGAGATATGGATAAAAATTGGTTAGTTTAAGGGACGGGGGAGGGAAGGGTATACACGGAACCTAGGGGATAAAGGGAAAGAAGGAGCTCAAGAGAGGTGGGACCTTAGGAGAAGGGTATTAGTAAGGGAGAAAGGGGGGAAATGGGGGCACCTTAAGTGGGAGAACCATGATGAAAGGGTGAGACAATGTGAGAGATAAATAATGTCTAGCTAGTTTTGAAAACCAGAGGGAACCATATTACTCCTACAACCTACTGACAAATTACACATAGCAGATCAAGAAATATACATCTAGGTAAGGTTGATCTGAGAACAACTGGTCTTTGCTCAAGATTTATCTACATGAGACACAGTAATTAAAAGTACCAGGCTGATGGAACTAACCTTCTTGGATGTTTAACAGACATACTTTGAGGCCTATAATAATTTGGTCAGAGGGACATAAAGGACAGTTTTTGCTCCTTGCCCTCCTAGGTTGACTAATTCCAGCGGACTGTTAGCATCTCTCAAAATGTCCTGTAATTATGGTGGGTCACCTGTGCTCTTGATCAAGGAGGCCGAGGAGACCCCACCAGATGGACTTGAACCAGTGTCCAGTCTACAAAGAGGAGGGTCAACACAGAGGAATCATTTCCTCCATGCTTCCAAGCAAAGCCAACCATGGTTGAGCAGAACCTTTGACTTATCTTCACACAGGCGGAACTGGTAAAAGGAGCCAGGGGCTCCTCCCAAGCCCATGTGACCCCTGAGGAACAGATCCCCAAACTACCTTAATAGTAAAAATATTGGTTTATCTGGGCCAACTGTATGGCCTTAAACACCCAAAATGAAAGTATCACCAAAGATTAAAGGGGCCAATATAATTTCTTAAGAGTCCATATGCATAGCTAAAGGCTACATAACAAGCAGTAATGCCAGACAGGTGATACCTTCTTCTGAGTTGTTGACCAGGGTGACCAAAGGGACTCCCAGATAGTAACCCAGCATAGAACTGGGAAAATGAACAGCAGAACCTAATCTTATCTAAAGGAGTATTGACAACTGATTGCTGGTAGATGAGGAACATCTGACCCTCCTAAAACAAAGACCTCTAGATAGGCTGACTAGATTCACCAGAAGGGCAAGTAGTGGGGAATGACTGGGGGTGCCAACAACACACAGACAGTAGCAGGGATATCAGAGTATAAGGGCTCTAGTGGGAGGAGGGAGGCTATGGGAGGGTGCCATCTGGGAAGTGTGTGTATAGTCAAATAAG